>NW_018165031.1:91816-128294 GCF_001263595.1 Phalaenopsis equestris | reverse complement strand
TATATATATATATATATATATATAATTCTCAATAATAAATGACAGCATTGAGTTTGAGCACTATGAATCTTACTATATAAATGGTTGGATTTAGTCGCTGTTCATTGGGACATATAATGTAGCTGCCCGAATCTCTTTATCGCTTACATATCGTGCACCATATCTCCCTGATGGCTCCTATGATATTTGAAATATAGATAATTCAGGTTGTGAAGCCATATCACCTATAATATGACATTTTTTATGTCATTTGCTCAAAATTATAGGAGCAGAAAGTGATTTTCTAATGCAGCAAGTATGCTTCGCATATTGATCCTCTGGATGTACTTAGCTCTTAACCATTTTTTGATTTTATTTAAAAATCTATAACATAGATATTTTAAATTGTATATGGTGGTAGGTTATTATGAAATAAAATGCAACTTGCAATTGTATACATCGGGAAGACACACCTCTCGAAAGGATACATCCATCTATATTGTGTTGGACCCCTCAGTATAGCCTCTAAAATTGATATATAAGAAGATGCTCTATAGAATCAACGAAACCAGAAGTGCATATCTGCTTGCGCTTGCATAATAATAAAGAACACTCACATCAAGATTTCTCAATGAGTCAACATTCAAAGTCCCTGCACACAACTCTTTGAAGAATATAAATAAAAAATATGACAATCGTGATTATTTATGTCAAACACCTTCCACGTTCCTATGTCAAAATAATGACCCAAACTTCAGACAGCCACTTGAAAACTTCAAGGAATTCACTCACTCAAATATTATTCTCTTTTGATATAATATAAGATATTATATATCTTTGGGCTTTATTAATTTACTTGCATTTGTCTCTTGAAGTTCTAAGGTCCTCCTCTTGTAACACTCTCATTCAAGCTTTCACATTTTCTTTTGTTTACCCTTGATATTATCACGGTATTGAAGATGCTATCAAAAAAATTATTCTCAATATGCATAACATATGTCTAATCAGATTAGTATTCTAGTATTAAAGATCCCCAAATATACTCTACTTAGTCAAGCTGTGTGTGACACCGAAATTAGGTTGAAGTTAATTCTAGTCTCTCAGTAATCTTTGGTACTTTGCATATCATCTGCAATATTTTGACTCATATTATCATGGGGGGGTGGACTTAATCTTTCATCCCTGTTTTTGCAGAATGCATATATGTTCCTTCTAAATGGGTAATGAGGCCCATAAATCTTCAGCGGTAGTCGACCAGTTATTTTCCTGCCATGTTTTAGAGTACATGTCTTCGACATATCCATGCAGTAAAGACAAGCCAATTTTCATGTTGCGCTCTAACCAACTAGCATCTCACGGGCCGAGAAATCACTAATTGTCCTCATAAGAGCAGCTCTCAGTTGAAAATTCTATTTCGCAGTGATTTCATCAGGAAGCACACCCATCTCTCATACCATTTGAAGCTCTTCAATCAAAGGTTGTAAGTCGACGTAAATTTTTCCCTTTGGGCAATGTGGACCTCATATGATCAACGTCAGAAATAAGAATGAGGCGGTCATGCACATATTGGGGGGGCAAATTGTATATGTAATGAATACCAACGAGCATAAAAATGAGGTTGCGGCGTGTTGTACGAGGTAAAGCCATCTTCACATAAGTCAAGTTAACTTTGTGTGTTTCAACTGCATATTCTAGATAAGTACAATCAAAATGTCTTCATCCCTCACCATGTGATGGATGACTCATCGAATTAGCAACAATAAGTCCAATATTGTGCCAAGTCAGGTTAGGAGTTATATGCATAAAAGCGAACAACCTCCAAAATTGGGGTATGTGCGAAAAATAAAAGAGGCGTGTATGAAATATTTTTCTGCTCTCCCTTTGTTTGAATTTATCGGCATCACAAAATCGATAAGTCATCTCGACTATGTTGGCCTTGTAATATATCATGCAGTCATTAACATAGCAATCAATCTTCTCATATTGTAACCCTAATTTTGAAACTAACTTTTTTGTTCTGTAAAGGTCATCTGACACTAAATTACCTGTAGGGCTCTTCTCTTTCAAGAATGTTGTTATTTGATTGAATGCATTCTAGGCATGTTCAAATTAGATTTGATTCTCAACATTTTCAGCACCACTGATAACTCTGTATGTGTAGTGCAACCATCACATAAATGTTATTGTGCAGTGTTTAATAAGTCATAGAACTATTAAGATACATGATTTTTTGTTTCACATTCGTGTGGAACACTCTCAACAAAATGAGTTCTGTGAGCATCATGAAGTATTTCTTTGTATGTGTCAAATCATATTCCTTTGTTGAAGAACCGTAATTTACGGCACCTCCTTGATCATAATGAACTTATGGTTCTTGTGCAACATGTGCAATCCAGTACCAATATTTTAATTTGAATCTCTTAGGTAAATATCCAACTTTACTTTTTCAGGTCACAAATATGTTTGATTTTTTGTGCTTCGCATAAGGACATTATAACTTACCCTTTGAAGGATAAATGGGTAGATGTGATGCCACATGCACGATTTCTCAATACCATTCAAGAACTCATCAGTGGGTCATTTTCATCCTAAGTATAATTTGTTATACATTCAAGCTCTCAAATTATGAATATTCATCTGAAGTGCATAAAATCAAAATTAGTAAATATTGATTAAAATTTGAAGTCGACATTACTTAGTCAAGCAGATCTCTGGATCTCCTAAGGCTCATCAGTTGGTTGACATTTATGTGATCAAACCATGTCCAAGACATCTCTATCTATTCTTGTCCACCACTCGATCTACAACAACCCTATCAAGTATATATTCATTTATCAATGTCTCTAAGTTTCAAGGCACTCATGCATCCACTTAAGCATTCTCATCTCAACAAAAATTAACTTTTTTTTATGATTCCCTTTTAAAGGCCAACATTCTATGTCATAAAGCACTGCAGGTCTCATCACCGTCATTTTGGCCGATGCATTCCTCCACTTCAACCAACTTAAACTCTATTAATAAAATCCCCATCTATATCACGATCACTTTGAACAATAACCCAATGCATTCCTCCATTACAACCAGTCAACGTGAGTTCTACAAATTATAACATCCACGTCTATATCACCATCACTTTGAACAATGGACTCGATTAATTTCTCAATTTTAACCCGTTAACGTAAATTCTACAAATAACATCCCCATCTATATCACCTTCACATTGAACAATAAAAGTGATGCATTACTCCACTAATTCAACCAACCAACTTGAATTCTACTAATAACATTCTCATCTATATCAACATAACTTTAAACAATAGACCCATTTCATTATTCCACTACTTCAACCAATCAACTTGAATTATACTAATAACAACCCCATCTAGATTCTCATACATATCACTCAATATTTATGTATATACATAACTAACACCTAAACTTCAATGCATAAGGAGATTTGCATATGTACCACTGAAATTTTATGTATATACATACCTAACACCGAAACTTCAAATCTTACATACATAGCATAATTTTAAAAGGAAAAAAATGGGCAAATAACACATTACCATTAAATGCATAAGGAGATTTGCACACATTTCACTGAAATCTTATGTATATACATACCGAACACCTCATATAAGGGAAAATTCAACGTAAATTTTGCAATAGACATCATCTAATTGTTGCTTTAGTAATAATATTTAAGTAAAAAATTTGCTTGGGATAATCTACTCCACCTCAGCAATGAATAAAACAATAAAATTTTAGTTTTTAGTGGACGTTGACACAAGTGATAATCCTAAAAAGAGGCATGTTTCTAAAGTACACTTTCAATTGACTTTACAACTAACACAATTTGCATCAAATTGAGAATCCAAGTCACAAGATATAAATTTTAGGGATACCATAAATCTAACATAGATGTGCTTATCAAATAACTAAACATATCCATAACCCTTAAAAAAAAGATCCTTTTACATTGACCCAAAAATAAGCACAAACACAACAAACAAAATGTGAGGCTTGTTAGTTGCAGGGCATGATATAATTGGAAACAAATGAGTCATTAAGAATAAGGTGAATGGTTCAAGTTATAATTTATAACCAAAGCTAGGCTTGTAGTTCAAGAGTGATAAAATAGAAGATATAAATTTTGGGTAATCTTCTAAGCCAATAGCAATATTAAAAGTTGTTATATTGCTCCTTGCATTTTGCATGTCGTATGAAATTTAAGCTCTTTCAAATGGATGTAAAACGTGCTTTATTAAATAGATTCATGATCAAAATATATTCATTAAATAATATCCTTGGTTATATTTGGTTCTAATTTGTTTTGGTTATTAGTTATATTTTAATTTTATGTTAAAGTAGGGTTTAGCTCAACTTTCATCTTGAGTAGGTTTGAAGTTATAACTTATCTGAGTTCAATTCATCATTTGGTAAAACTAAAAGGGAGGTCATATGTCTCGATGAGATTAGATATAAGGTAAGGAAAATACAGACTAAAAAATGAGATCAACAAACATGATCACACTAATTAGAGGCATTCATACAGAAGATTAAAATGGATATGATCCTCCGTAGATGCATTATTAACAAATTTTTGAAGGATGAGAAGACAAAAGTTTGATCATAATAGAAGGAAGGGTTCCTTGAATAGCAGGAGTTGAATTAAAACCACCCATGGTTATGTGGATGTTTTTGATGATCAATCAAAAACTAAAACAAGGGATATGATTTTTAATAAATGTTGTGAAATTATTATGTGATAACTCCAATATTCACAATGATACGGGGATAATTTAATATCTTAATATTTTACAAAAAAAAAAAAAATACAAATAACTCACAAACTAATAAAAAAAAAAATACAAATAACTCACAAACTAATACTATTACTAGATATTTTACATGGAAAAATCTTCCAAAATAGTTAGAGCTCTAAAATTCTTATATAAGGGAATTCTCTCCACTAAGATTCCTCCTCAAAGAGAGCTTACTCATAAATTGTCAAAGTTTCTTAATGGTCATTTTTATTAGAATTTTGAATATGTTATTTAGATGGTTTAACTAAACATCATTATAATCTTCTTTTTCTTTAACATCTCAATGTCTGAATGAAGTCAAGGTTAAGCAATCATGAAGTTATTGAATTTGTCCTAGTGAAATATTATATTTTACTATAACCACACAAACTTTAGAGAATATTTAACCCCTCAAAAGAGCTCAAGGAATTTTAGATATGTTTCTTAGCATTTGATTTAAGCCAATTTAGGGACTATTTGGTTTTCTAAAAAAGAAGTAAGATGTAAGATGAATTCAATACATTTGAAATGTACTCAATTTAAAATATTTGAGTTATTTGGTTCGGTATGAAATAAATACAAGACTTAACAATTGTAGTTGTTCTCGTAAAAAAAATGAAATCAATATAAAACACAATCGATGATTTTGGGCAGTTGGCATTGTGGACAGTTGGCAGACCAGTAGGTGGACAACAATGACGACAATCAATGATTGTAGGTGATGGTCAATAATAGTGCCAAATGAGCTGGAAGGGGCAGGTTACTATTTATAGTGTATTTGAAATTATCAAATTCTTATAAATTTAGAATACATCTTTGAATTGTAGCATGAAATCTAAATTTACCAAAATTTTACAATATATTCCATCATGCAATTGATTTACCGTTTACCAATAATGCAACAAATTAAATATTTCCTTACTCATTTTTAGTATCATCAAGTTTGTCTAATTGAACCACATTATGTCAATTAAAATGACTAAAAATAAAACTTACATGATCTATGAATCAATTTCCAAAATTTATGCATAAATATCTTGGCGCTAGAATGCAAGTAAACTTGAACAAGAACAATAGTCATGATCCAAATTTGACATTGATTTCCATCCTCCTTGAATGAAAATAAGTGCTTGAAAATTTAGTTTTTGTTGCATTTAATGAAATGGTATTCTAGCTATAGTTTACTGCCTCTATTTCATGGCTGCAAAGCACTTCACCATTCTAATCCTACAATATAACACTTATTTGTTTGACATTATACATTTAAGATTACAATCATACATACAAATTTATACCATTACGCGCAAGGCTCAAGTACAATAATACATACCACAACTATTCATATATTTTTACATATGTATTGCCTAAAGTTTGATACGTACATGCATACCACTCAAATTTTTAACACCACATCAAAAATACCATTAATAAACTTCTTAAAAGTGAAATTTCAACATTTCATGCATAGTTTATAATACCAAAGTGTTAGAAATGTACATATCAAACTTTAGGCATTAAATATGTTAAGAATATAAGGATAGTGTGGTATATATGAAAAACATAGACCAGTGTAAGAAAGCTGCCACCATAACAAGTGCATTTAACAATAGGAGTTTACAATTGTGTGAGAACCAAAGGACAAATTTCCGAATAACTTTACAATTGCTAGCAGAAAGTTTGCCTATTTTAATCCACACGTGCTTAAGCTTTTCAACACGTGGAATTTTGCAAGTAAGATTGCTTCCAATAACACAGGAAATTGCATGACACAGCAGCCCAGCGAGGAGTTGAAGCATCAAGGAAGGATAGTTGTGCCACAACAAACTTCAGAGTTCGCCCAACATATAATGCGGCAAAGCATATGTATGATGCGGATATATCATCCTTTACCACCCTGGACAATATAAAATTTAAGTTAGCTGAAACAGAAGGTTTGTTCTTCATAACTCTGCATTAGTTGGAACAGCAAAACATCTTCAAGTAAAGTGAGAATATCTTAAACATAAACATAGAAAGGAAATACACATATATTACACCAAACAAATTCTTATTTGCATGATGATCGCCTTAATCTTAGACATTTTGCTAGTTCGAACACAGACCTCTAAACCCCTAAGAAGTTTCAACTAGACTTCTGAAGATGCATGGAAACTGGTAAAATGTCCAGCTCTATAAGATTGGAAATACACTAAAATGAAAAAGCTTGGAAGTTCTGTAAGCCTACAGAAGATGTTACACCGATCTCATTTGTGAATTGCAAGTGCAAATGCAGAGTGGGAGCAAAGCAATTAGGTACTATGAGTTGGAAAAAGTAAAACTGCAGCAAAAGATCATGGCAACGGACAAGATTTACATCTGGCGGATGCACAGGATGAAGGCAGTGAGCAAAGAAGGGGTGGAGCGAGAGCTCGGGCCTTCGCTGTATCACGTCCGTTGTCCGGACGCAGCTCACGTCCGGACTCCGGACATAATATTTTCTACTACCACGGCGTTAATTTAATTGGTGGCTCCGTAAAAGGAAAGTTAAGTGGGAATCATTTGGATCTACCTAGATGCGTATCAAAAAGCCACCATAGATGTTCCAACTGAAATAGTGCTCCCACATCTCTGTCTAGTAGCTTAGCTTGGAGACCTAGACTTTGTCCGCCAAGTGAAGATAAGCCAAGGACCAAGAGGCATCCATGAGAGGTTTATTTGATATGTTGTCCTCATTTGAATCCTAGAATCCAGTTTGAACTTAGATAATGTCATCTCCTTATATTTTAATGTTAGGAATGGAGACCTAACTCTCACAAGCACGACTTTGATTTTAAAAGGTGGCTATTAAAGGAAAAAAGGCTTGTACGGATCACAAAGAGTGTAAATCAACTCTTTAGTAGAAAGCACAACAAATAGCAATTGATTAAAAAAAGACTGAAACCCCCTAGGGTTTGAGAAATCAAAGGAATTATTGAAGAACACTGAATTTATATTTAAACAAATTTTCATTTGATGTTGGATAATGGATTTTTTTTTTTTGTTGGTTGAAATAAAAATAAATAAATAAATAAACCACTATCCAACATCAAATGAAATTTTGGTTTATTTAGATATAAGGTTGAGAATTCATAATAAGCCCCAAAGTTAACAATCCAGGATTGTCAAGGAACCTTGGTTACAATATGAGAAATCAGAGTGCGTAGAATTATAGCATTGAGGGATAAATCAAGGAGCTCATGAACATTAGCATTGATTGATTCAACAAGCTAAATGTGAATTTTAATTTGATTCAGCAAACATCAGTTGTGATAAAAAGAAGCTATTTCATCTAAAGAGAGTCCTAAAGATCAAAGGCTAAAGGGGGATGTGATTTGGTGAGCATTAGTGCCGAATTAACTACAAGATTTTTATCTTGGCAGTAGGGGTGGAGTCAAGAGACCGCATGGGTTAAAGCATTGTCTTCAACAACTTTGAGAGTTTCAAGAAAATGGGCCCTTGACTCCAATATATCGAGTAAGAACAAATATATGTAGGATATGACCACTAGCGATGAAACTAAGTCCACATTACTAATACAGGGCTTACCGTACCAAATAGGTTGATTGGCACGTGTGCTCAAAAGCATGGTCAATCATGGTTAAAAAATGCTTGATATAAACTAATGATGATGGCACAAAAGCACGATATAGATAATTCCAACTAAAAAAGAGAAATGATCCATGGTTCATTTAAAATGGTATAGTTCATGCGAGTGAGGCGTTAGCATTTTTTTATTTGGATTTTATGTTTAAGTTTCTCTATTTGAAATCATGGTGATCTATATCAAGCATTTGACTTACTGGGCTACCAAGGAGGATTAATTCCTTATTTAGAAGCAATTAAACCACGTGGATACCAAGTTTGTGTCATACTTCTGAGTTGCCATGGAAAGTGAGTCGTTGTTTAAGCTTAGGTTTAAACTCACAACGAAGTTTTATAATATGAGATGGATTAGAATCCACTTTGATGAGGGTTAAGAAAGAACTTTAGTCTAAAAATAATAGGCCTTCGGTTTTAGCCTAAATAAGTCTGCAATAGTTTATTGATGACATTTTGACATTAAGCATAGAAGGCACCCCTTAATGCAATTTTGAAAAAATAAATAAATAAAAAGCTGTTTACATACATAGCACACGAAACATTGATATTTACAAATCTAGCACCCTCTTTAATCCATTTATCAAATTTTCACTCAAATATGAAAATTTGTGATAAAACCCCAACCCATATGTTTCATTTTTACCAAATTCTCAATGGTTTGATCGGGCACATGTAAATGCATCGGTTCAGTAATTCAAAAATATCAGTTGGGTGCTAGATTTTGTGAATAGCAATGATTCAGGTGCCATGTATGTAATTATCCAATAAATAAAACACCATATAGTGTATATCTCACAAGGCTATTAAAGCATACACTTCAATAAGGTTGATGCACAACTCTGCATAATTTGTAAGACGGAAAAGCAATAATAATTAGGGTTTAGAAAAATTAAAATACTAAATTTATAAATTTAAATTATAACATAAATCTTAACTTGAAGAGTGATTACGATCCAATGGTCTATAAAATAAAATAAAACCATCATAATTGCTTATAGAAAGATTTTAATGTTGATTTTTTTCATGGACAAGACTAACATAAGTTCACAAGAACATAATACAAAAATAACCATAAAACTTTATGTAATAAAAATTATAATCATCAAGAGAGCTATTATTTTAATAATTAATGTTCTTATTCATTTTTATTGATTAAAGAGGGGGAAGAAGATTGAGATTGTAGATGAGAAAGAATAGCAGATGATGAGACAAGAACAAGATAAGAGAGAAAGCAATTCATTATAATGATGAATCTAATAGAGACCCACTGAGTAATGAGAATAGGGGAGATATTCAAATTCGTAAATTATAATTTTAACAATTTAGGCTTCTTGTTCATGTTGAATTCGAGATGAGAGAAACTTATTATTATTAATTTATTTTGATTTGTTATGGTCTTACTTTGATGTTAGAAAATTAAACATTATTTCATATTTTTTATTAATTTAATATTTTAATTAGAAGGCTTATATCTCAAGGCGTTTCAAGGAGTTTCAAGGAGTCTCAAGGCTTACCTCGACTAATGTAGGGTTGTTAGAGCACAGACTTAGCTAGCATTAAGAAGCATAAAGCTTTGGCAACAAGTTAGTGATATCAAAGCCTAAATAAAATCATTTTGTTTGAATCCTAAACTTGGGTAGATCTACAACACCATGATGCCTTAGCATGTGTATTGATGTAATGCATGCATGTTATCAACGGAGGTTCCTTTTGCACCCCCTTTAGGGTGCTGATGCTAGCATAACAACATGGGTGGTATGGATGGATATCATACCTTTTAGTGAAGATTGGCATTCATTTAGGGTGCACATTTGCCTTAATATAAGTATCAATGAAACACACCTTAGCACGCATGTCAAGTTAATAGTTGAATCAGGATCTTTGGTTAGACTGAAAATCAACAAGTTCAAGATTTTTTCGTTTGATTGATCAAATCAATGTCATGTGAAGTTGAGAAGAGATCCTAGAAGAATTTATGGTATGATCACTTGGATCCCCTGGTGGTTTCCAGTAACTAATGAAGGAACTTTGGATAATCCATATTTATCTAGTTTCTAGAAGCATAAAGCTTAATTTTTTTATGAACGACTTTCTATCATCATCTATATCCATAGACGACTCTCCAACCGCTCAAAAATCAATTATAGAGTACACTATCCATGCACCTCATAATCGACCAATGTCGGGCAAACACCTTCTTGCACAATGCATGCACTAGCTCACATACCCTAGCATGCCAAAGCATCTGTGTGCACTTACAAACAAGCCTAGAGAGTTGCCAATTGTGCAAACTCCCGCGTATATTGTCCCTACAAACACATACACACATGACCTTTTCCATCACCCCTAAACTAGCCAACAACATTTGCCAATAACTCTCGATACCTAATCCCAACATCTACATTCCTTTGTGAAGAGCTTGCCGACAACTTCACTGTCATCGTAGAAAGTTGTCTTTATTAAGTCAACTCTCTGAAGCTTTCTTGGTAGCCTTACCAACAACATCCTTGCAGCACCTTCTTGACAATCATATTACCAGCTCCTTCACCTCCATGGCATCTCACCGACTTCTCGGTACTTTCTCGACAACATTGCCTACAGCTTCCTTGCCTACAATTTCCTTGCCTTGATATCCATAACTTTGCACCTTTGCAAGGCCACTTGAAATTCTCATACCGTAAAATCACAACCCCATAAGAGATAATCTTCTTGGATTTTTATTCTCTCCTCCCAAGTTTGTCTGTCTATCTCTTTTGCCTCAGCTAGGTCCTCCACCAAACGACACTTAGCTATCATCTTTTAAGCCAACAAAGGAACGGTCAGCCACCCATAAAAATGTCCGCAAAACTTTCTACAAGTACCTTCCAAAACCCTTGGAGGTGAGTTGAAGAGCCAAACTTAGGAGATTGTGACACTGACACCTTTACTCGATAAGTACCTTGGAGTCACCAGCCACCTAACAAGCCATAAGGTGAACTTGTCAACTTTTTGGAAGACTGCATTTTATTCCCACCCAATTTTTGGGTGATTTATCATCTCTTATCGACAACACCTTCAACTTGATGCAAGATGTTATCTCTGCAAACTAGCTTTCCTAAATCAGAACACCCACAAGCATGTCCACCACCACACCAACTCATCGGCCCTATATTTTTAATTCTTTGTTGAATAACTCCTAGATGCATCCATAACTAAAATCTTGTCAACCCATAAGCAAAGTGAAGCCATTCGACATTAGATGGATATGTCAACTCAACGCTTGATGAGTCAACAATCCAACTAATCACCATTCAAGTAGTTATGTAGTACCAACACTTCTAAAAATTTTCGTACTAATATCAGACATGTATCATGCCCCGACATTTGTCCGAAGCTACAAATATAAGTCCGAACATGTTCGAGACACGCCTCAACACCTCATCGGACATGAGCTCAACAAAATTTGGGGAAAAAATGACATTAGAAATAAAAAATTATAAATATATGTATAGCCCTGATTATATCCATAGTCGAAAATATATCTTTCTTGTCATGTCAAACTCCCTCTAAAATTCAAAAAAATCGAGCATTGAAGATGCATCCAATTTTCATTGAAGACGAGCATTAGTTGTTCCTACATTATTTGTTGAAGTCGAGTGTCAAAGGTCCATCAAGCATTCATTGAAGTTGACTATTGCAGTCATGTCAAAGCTCTCTGATCCAAATACCCCGTGAACTTTGCAACACTTGCACTAAATCTTCAACTCATTGAAGTCGAATAGTCAAAGCCGTCCTTTATAGATCTATGCTTCTAATTCTTAAAGTTAAATTTAATAAAACAAGGCGTAATTGTAGGATGTCTCAAATTTAAATAAGATAAATTGGAAGAATTGTTTTGAATGTATTATATGCCTAATTTTAAAAATTAATTTGTATAAGCATGTTGTTTCATAAATACAAGTTAAATTTTATTCATGAATATTGTGCTTTGTGATGTCTTTAATAAAGAATAACGGAAAATAAACATTTTACATTAATAATTAATTAAATATTAAATGTGTCTACGACATGTCGTGTCTTATTTTTTTCAATTATGACATGTCCTCGTATCGTGTCGTGTCTGCACTTCATATCCATTTGGGTTGGGCCAACTAGGTTAGCCACGAACAAACACCATTAACATGCCACCCTCCTTGTTAATCTAGCCCATTGGTTCAGCATTCTTCTATTTGTATACATGCAACAGATATAATAGGTATTATCTATTGTAATAGTTAACGGTTTATGTATTAACCTGAATGTTTATGTATGGACAATTGCACAAAGCCTTGGAAGGAGAACAGAAGAGCAAAACTATAAGAATTTGAATGTTTAATGCACATTTTATTTTCTATCTCACATGTCGTATAATTACTATTTTCTTAATGAATAACATGTGCTAGACTCTATGAGAATGATTTAAAAGTTAAATTTATTCATTGGCCGCATTGTGTATTAAATCTAAAATAATCATTTTCTATTGTGGTTTATGGAGGTATCACAAAATTTAACTAAATATCATAGGTTAAAGGCAATGGACTTAATTAACACAAGCTTTGTCAACACATACACATATTATATATAATTAAGTGGAGTTACTCTATCAATTTAGAATAATATACATTTTTATATTACATAGCAAACCTTGATTTGCATTCACACAATTTCGCCCGCAAAATGAGATTATAAACCCATCTTCTCCTTCGTTGGTCAGTTATGTTACATTTCAAAGGCTTGACGATAACGTCATGATTTTAAATCTATTTAGATGGAGTTAAAATGTATCATCTATCAAGAGATAAGTCCTATGGTTAGCCTTCATAATCCACATTTCTTGTGATTAAGCATTTAGGAGGGTATTTATCAAGCATTATAGTTCCTTCCAAATTGAAAGATTTTCCCATAGTTGCTGGAGAACATAAAGTCTAGTCACTTTGTCAATCTATTTTATTGGGTTAATGTAATCATCCTCTTCCTCGAGTCTAATATCAAATACTTCCATATTATCATTAAGTAATACCATCTTAGGAAATTATAAAACTCACATATTCACATCACTATGTCAATGTCATCTGATTGTATCTTCTATCTGATCTTACTAATTTTACCCTATTACGAGGCCTTATGAGCATGGCTACATACTTATTTCTACCTCAATTGATTATGAATATTGCTTAAGTATCCTTATGATGAGTCCCATAAAATGAAATAATATTTTTAATTAAGAGTTATCTTGAACATCACACCCATGGAATGATCAACTATGGGGGCATATGTAAGTAATTAGCACTCACAATATTCAAACCCATTTTGATATCTTGTACCGCTACATGAAAACTCACAAAAGATTCCTCTCAATTTGTATTTCATCAATGCTCATGGTCCACAACCATTTATCAACCTTCAAAATGGGTCAATCCAATATCTTCTATCCATTGGCATGACTCTAAGAAGCCCATTGATGGCTAGTCATGGCAATTCGTCGAGATGGCCAAGCTTAGCTGCCCTTTCCTTCAAATAATGAACACAAGCTTATTTAATGATTTTTTTTATTGCTTTAAGTAACAGGCCATCCTTATGGTGGTCTTTCTATGGCCACTAAAAAGGGGATTTGTCATGTGGGTTTCTTCCTCACCACTAGATAAGTTCCATGCAAGTTAGAGGAGGGTTGAGCAGCCCACAACAATATTTGGCAAGTAGGTTTCACATCAAGCAAAGTTATATGAAAAGCTTTGGAGACTCATTAGGTGATGGTGATCCATGTTGATAGTGTGTGAGAAAAAATAAAGATGGATAAAACTCACTTGTTTCCATGACTTTTATAAAGATAAAAGGCAATGAAACATAACTTGGTTGGAAGCGTAATGGGGCATGGCACAACTTGCACTAAGAAAAAACTATAAGACATCCTATAGCCAGGAGTTTAGTGTGTAGCACGATTTAAACTTAAGTGTTCGATAGAAAAAGGAAAGGTTTAACATGTTATAATTAAGAACTTGTTGCCAGTACCATCCTTTACCACTTAAGATAGATTTTTTTTTTTTTTTTTTTTTTTTTTTTTTTTTTTTTTTTTCGTCCCTCCCATCCTTTACCACTTAAGATAGATTTTTTTTTTTTTTTTTTTTTTTTGTCTCTATGTTCTTTGCTCCCTCTAGAGCTATCTGCATCGCTTCTAATTTTAAATTCTCTTTTTAAGGTTAAGAAAGAGTTGAGCTGAAGAATTTATAACAGAGAGGGGTCTCCCTTGGATGAGGACAGGTCAGATAATAGCATTTGTTTGTGACCCTTGCAGCATTATTTTTTAGAACATTATGAGGAGCAAAAAGGCAGTTGCAAGCCATTTATTTTTCTATTTAGGCTACTTTCGATCACAGGTGAGGCATCCTTTGAGTTGAACATTAAAATGAAGTGAGATGGTAAAGCTTATTGGGTAAGATAGAGATAGATTCGACCAAATAAAATTTATATCTAATTACTTTAATTTGTTATGTTATTTTAAATGGTTTAAAAGCAAAAAATTACCCACCAAATCCTGAACTAATTATAAAATTTGGGAAATTAATTCATTTCATCAATAACGGTATTAACTGAGCTCGGGTTCTTTACTGTATTAATTATGCATAGTTGTAAACCACATGTAACTAAATATGTTTTGAAATTTAATTGAAACAGCTAATCGAGCCTGCATTTCAAATTAAACACTAGCATTCATGTTCTAAAATTTTAAAGGGGATAATTAAGATGTTTTAACTAGCTAGGTAACTTTAGTAGAGCACATTAAATTATTTCATAGGATTGCTTATGGTGACTACACACTTAAATATGCAATTTATAGAACCATTTTAGTGCATTAACAAGTTTCAATTGTGGAAATTAAGGCCTTATCTAGCAAAATAGATATAACAGACCAACTAGCAAAGTTAATCAAGCCAAATAAATAGTTAGATCTTATAATAAACATTCATTATTTGATTATGACTTTAAACACTATGTAAGCCCTCAATCATGATTTTGAACCTTGTTAAGTTTTGATTGTTAATCATGCTCACTTGCTAATTAGTTACAGTGTATTAAATTCAATTTAATAATTAATGTCTTAATTATCTATTGAATTCAATTAACGCCAATTGTGGGGTAAATCATAGAGTAAAAAGGTGATTTAGCTAGAAAGGAACACTTCTATTACTGAACAGATCAACATGTTATATTTAAACCTTTTAAGCAAAGTTTAAAAAATAGAGTGTGTGATCAACAACATGTTATCTTCCCCCATTTGTTAATATGTCAAAACATCACATGAAATGTAAGATTAATACAACAGCATTATGACTAAAAAATAAGTACTGGTTCTAAATTATGTACATCTTTGATCATATGTAAATTAAAAAAAAAATAGCATTGGATGTTGTATAGCCCTTCACCAAACATTGCCTAAGAGAATAAGAAATTGCACTTTGGAATCAATCTCATCTTTTATAATTTAAATAATATAAGTCTATTAGTGAGAAGCGCTTATCTTTTACAAGCATTCATAATTTCCAAAATATGAGATGAAAATGAACCTATATTGCCATAACAAGGTTGTATACAAAAAAATAATCAACAACAATAGTGATCTCCTATTTGTGGGCCAGATTTATGATTAATTGGATTCAGCTGTTGGACGTGCCAAATTTATTCTTCATAAATCATTATTAAGAACTCCTATCTATTATCACATGGATGGACTATTAGGGTTATTTATGGTGCAAGCAAATATTGTCTAATGCCCAAGGCATTAGGCACAACCCTATGGCCTCATCATGGTAAAATGAGAGGCTAAAAAATTTTAAATTCTAAAAAAATAGGAAATATTAGAGTCACAAAAAATTATTAATATGTAGCAGGAAAAAAAGAAATGTTGGCTTTTATTTCATTCCAAATTTGAAAATCACAAACCATGTTAGGTAAGATGTATAAAATAAAGTGTCCATAAGACCTTCAAGTTACGTTTCAAGTTTAAACAATAAAATCAATCCTAAAGTTGGTATTTCATAGTAAAAGGTTAATTGGATAATTGTTAGTATTTTTTTCATCTTCTTTATCATTCTTTTCCGATCACAAGATCTATAGCCCTCTGATATTATTGTGCATGCCTTAAAAATAGTAAAGAAAAATTTGCATCATTAAGGTTAGCGTTCAAATGCCTAATGCCTAATGCCTAAAAGACAAAATAGTGATGGGGCCCACACCTAAGATGTGATAGGTGGTGTTACATCTCACCTTGCACAAGCACCTGGACAAGTGCATTGATTGTCTTTTGATAAAACCATGATATGTCATCAAATGAGTCAAATAATTTCAAAGGTTATAGGTTAACTATGCTCAACTCACAGCATTGATAGGATGTAATTAAGGTACATAGTATTAAAATCTAATGCAAAAACCTATTGATTGAGGCTTTGAATCCTAAAAGGAAAACTTAACGCAATCTAAAATCAAGCCCTAATCAAGTGTGATGATTCAACTAGACAAGAATTAAAATCAAATCTTTCCTAAGAAATCCATCACATGTGCAGTGGGCAAACAACCGATGAAAGGAATAATGTGCAACAAACATAAGATGTCCTTTTGTTCCTAATGCTCAAATCACATTAGGACAAAAACACCGGAATAAGTTTACCCCAAGCAAGCTCTTATCCAAAGGTTCT
The DNA here is from genome assembly GCF_001263595.1 of Phalaenopsis equestris. NCBI lineage: Eukaryota > Viridiplantae > Streptophyta > Magnoliopsida > Asparagales > Orchidaceae > Phalaenopsis > Phalaenopsis equestris. The sequence continues at coordinate 111,181 of NW_018165031.1, read as the reverse complement.
TATTGCTTGTCATTATTTTATCACCCAACTCATCCCAACATCAAAACTTAAACTAAACAAATATGGGTTGTTTTTACACAAGCTAAAAAGTTATGAGTTGCCAAAATGGTCAAAAATGAGAAAAAGACAGCATAGAGAATCGGCATATAGAATAAAGATTTTAGGTTTTCATTAGAAATTGAAACATAGGTATGAATAAGGACCAAGCAAAGTATGCTTTGAAGAAGATAATAAGTTGTAACCTCACAATATTTTTCTTTATTTCAAGTCATTCATTTCCCACCAAATCATCAGTCAAAAATGGAGTTAATGTTAAATCCACCCATCCAATCTATCCACTTCAATTTAATTCATTTATTGCCAATGAATCGACATTTCATGTCCCTCAAGCTTCTTTATTATGGTATAGTTAGGTTTAACAGCTTAATCTTCAAAAGTTCTTTATAAAAATAGCTTAAAAGAAATAGCATAATTAAGAAAAAAGCATATATTTATATAGATTAAGTAAATGCAAATTCAAAGTAAAGGCACTTGATGTGAGTTTATTTATAAATAAAAAATCCAAATAAAGAACTAGCATTCAATCCATCCTCATCCAAATTTTCAATTATAGGGAAGATGCATAGAAATGGGCAGGCAGGTTAGGGACCTATTAAAAAAAAGGTGGCTTAGACTTGTAAGTCAACCTTCACAAATATATAAAAGCAATTAACCTCAAGTTTTTTCATCTCTCTTGATCTAGTATTGACAAAACAATATGTTTATTGCTGAATTGAATACTTAGGAATAAAGAAGTGTCAGGGATTACACTGCTTTACTATTTAGTTATGTTCTGGTATCCCAAGCAGGGGTGTAACTGAGCCAAGCTAACTCGTGAGCCAGCTCAAGCTCGGCTCGAAGGGCAAACAAGTCAAGCTCAAGCCAACCCAGACTCAACCCATTAGCCCGTGAACAGGCTTGTTTAAAAAAAAATTAATATAAAATACACTCAAAATATATTAAATTTCAAAAAATTATATTTAAACTACTAAAAATATTAAAAAAAATTATATTTTACATTGTATACTTTATGTCAAGTGATTTTTTAATATTTATCTCATAATTGTTCATTCTATTTGTCATGTTATTATAAGAGTAACTTAAATTAATATTAAATTGTCATTTTTAAAATAAAAAAGGCTTGAAAGCTAGCTCAAACTCACAGACTTAAGATCAAGCTCGAGTTCCATCTCAAAATCGATTAATTAATCAATCACATATTCAAGGTGATGGTGCTTTGAGCTCGACTCGACTCGTTTACACCTCTACTCCAAGATGAGAGCATGTCTCATCAAGGTCAAAATGGTTCAAGTCCTAGTCGATTCTTTTTGACATGAAACTCATCCATTATTTTTATTTCAATTTTGTAGGATTAAAGTATATCTATAAATCTTAACCTTCTCTCAATATTATCATTTCATAACCTCTTCTATAATTTACCAGTGCCATATATTCGGTCAAGATTTCAATCAAGTCGTAATTTTTCCATACTATGCCAGAATACTCATCTCTCATATTTGTTCTTCGCATGGAGCCAAGCAGCATAAATTGGATTTCAACAGTGTTTTGATGCCCTCACTCTACTGTCAATAGCCATCACTAAACCCTCATAAGGAATTCTCGCTTGAAAAAAAAATATGGAAAGACTTGACTCTTAAAGGGTTTCTCACTTCTCCAGAGAAGTTATGATTAGGACATTGAATAGAGTTGTCTGAAGACTCAGAAGATCTGGTGGAAGAATTGAATTCAAGCCTCCTCCGCAACAAAGCAGTCATTTCAAATGTTCCATTAGTAGAGAAAGAAAGTTGACTTATCCCTCATTATTTATAAAACCACCTCTACCACATCTGCATTTGACCAAGTACACTTACAGCAAGCCAAAACAATGTTCTTGTCAATCAAGACCCTCCCACCAACCACTACTCCACTGACAACAAAGGGAATGGATTTTTTGTTGGGGTCTTGCATCCATAAAGATAGAAAATTGAAAGAATTCTCGGGGAACCTTGTCAACCAAGAAAAAATTTAATCTAAATAATCTACATTTTATAGAACATGGATTGCTACAATTATCTTATTCCAGATAAACCATTTCTTGCATATAAAATTAAATTCACTTCTATTACACAAGCATTAGAATGCAATAAAGAGCATAACACGTCATATGAGAGCAAAAAAATGATGCTTGATAATTGCATTTAATTTTTTGCTCATCAGGGAGTAGATTATAAATTCTGTTATCCTTGCCTAGAACTTTAACGGATGTATAATAAATAGATTTTACTCATTTAAGACAACTGTAAATATTATAGAATAGTTTACAGTAGTTAGACTGTCTTAGCTTTGACCATATTAAATTTAGACAAAAATAAAAACAAAAATTCGAAGTGAAACTGATAGAAAGCTATCAGTAACCAAAAATAGCAAAACCGAATCTCCTTTTAGCCTAAACTGAAAACTAAAGCTTAAAAACTGTTTTGGGAAATTAAACATAAGTAGAGTTCATATTAAAAATAACGATACAAACAAAAGGTTAATATAACTTGATGGCAAGAGAAAACAAAGGCAATGCTAAAATAAACTTCCAATGAGAAATTACATAGTTACTGAAGTAGCAAAGACTAGTTTAACAAAATTTAATGCAAAAAAACAAAATAGTGCCAATTAACCTAACTTAATAATAAAGAAAGCTCTGATAATAATTGAAATGGAATAAATCAAAACATCAACAATGCAATATTTCTAATATAATATCAAAACAAATAAGGTGTACAAAAGATCATGTCATTAAAAAAAAATGAAGTTGGCTATATGCCTGGCAGATATTCACATGCATAAGCATATAGACTATCTTCTGGTGGTAAATGCACATATAAATCCACTTGCCAACAAGAAATAAAATATACTTAGAATCAAAAATAAAAAAAGAAAAATTTCATTTCTGCATTTGTTGAATCGAAATTTTTTTAATCAGAAATCTAACTTACCTTTCTAGGCGGTGTTCCTGGCCTCAACAAGTTGTTCCCGAACCCAAATTTTCCTTTTTTATCCGATGGTTTCAGAATCTGAAACGAACAAGTCAAAGTGTCATCCACACTCATCATAGCACCAGCATTGTCAAATTCCCCACAATAGTTGGGTGCAGAAAATATTGTCACCAGCTGTCGATTTGCAAAAAACTCATAGCCATCTTCCACAACCTTCAAAAAGGAAAAAAATGAATGACAAGAGGAACAGCTTCAACCATGAACTTGAACAAATTCAGCAAGAGAACTTAACAAGAAGGAAAATAAGGAAAAAAAATAAGAAATGATTTTTTGTTCATGCTACTGTGCCATACAAACCAAATTTTGCTCATCATAATGCTCTACTAAAGTCAATATATTTTGTTGCATGATAACTGATGTAGCTATATATATAAACTAATGTTATCTTCTATTATTATGATATGTTATATGAACATGATAACATTTTATTGAAGTTGTAGTTTTATTCTACTGAATTTTTAAGTTACAATCACCGAGGGGTGATGCTATAGAAGAAGTATGTAATCTTGTAGACCTTCAAGTCCCAAGTCCTCTTACCTGGTGAGCACGGCAGATAAGGTCCAAGTCATGCTTTTGAAGAAATTCGCCCACTTTGTCAGGCCCAAACGTATAAGATACTCCTCTATCATTCTCTCCCCAGCCTTCAATATCTTTATCAGGATCAGACCATAGTAGGTCGCAAAGAAGGCCTTGGTCAGGGACATCTGCCGGACGAGTAAGACTACGGATCTGATCCAAGTTTCTCAGTTCAGGAGATAAGCCTCCATGCATGCACAAAATCTTCTCATCGATAAGAGCAGCAACTGGGAGGCAATTAAAACAATCAGTAAAAACCTTCCAAAGTCTAACATTAAACCTTCTCTTGCACTCATCATAGAAACCATATATACGGTTGATGGATGCACACTCATGGTTTCCTCTCAGAAGAAAGAAGTTCTCTGGATATTTTATCTTGTACGCCAGAAGAAGGCATATAGTTTCAATGCTCTGCTTGCCACGATCAACATAGTCACCAAGAAACAAATAGTTAGCTTGTGGGGGGAGTCCACCGTATTCAAATAATCGGAGAAGATCAGAATACTGCCCATGAATGTCACCTGTCAATAAGAAAATAGCATTTAAGCACACATGAAGTTTATCCTTGCAGTTAGAAAACAACAGCCAATAAATGTACGAAGTATGAACTCTCGCTGCAAGTACCATAATGGATTAAGTGATCAGCTATTGCTAATGATTCGTACCATACAAAACATATTGATGACAATTAAATAACCGTGTTTACTCTGAGTGCTGTTGATGATCTACATGCTAAAAGGCTCATGGAAGCAATCGAATAGCACAATAGTAAAAGCCATAGTGATTGCATTTACATTAAATTTAAACTTATATCCATTATTTAGAGTTAGCTTTAGAATACTCATTTTTCATCATTCCTCCTCAGTGTTGTATGAGATATTAAACTTCCTATTTGCAAATCAGTGCCTATAAACCGACAGTCTCGAAAAGATAAGGTAGAGAAAAACATAGCACTGAGTGCATGCAGTGATGAAATGTAAAAGAAATATAATGTTAGATTTTTAGGAGGTATAAGACTTAGTATCCTACTATAGATCAGATTTCTTGAACCAGTCTAACGACTAATATAGTAATGTCATCAAATCATTAATAGACTAATTTAACTTGGAACAAATAAAAAACCGTTTTATAAGGGTATGATAATTCTAAGGTAGAATTTGATCACAAGAAAGAGTAATAATTGTAGATGTATAATTTAAGAGCATAAAGAGCATAAACCAAAAATAATAATTGCCCTAGAACAAAGAAGTTGAACTTAAAAAGTGACAAATTATTGATCTTTAAAGATAAATTATTGAGGGAGGAAAATTGAAACTCACTAGTGGAGCCAAACTTTATTTAAATTAAGAGAAAGGGTAGACCCCTAACTTTTCTCAGAGAGCCATTTTAGTCTCAGAATTTATAGAAGCGTCAAATTAGTGCCCATACTCTTAAAATTGGAACTATTTCAGCTCATCTTAAAAAAGTTTGGGGACTAAATTTACACTTTTATAGACTGAGTATAAAATTACCCTATGCAAACAATTGTGAGAATATTTTGGCACTTTGCAATTTAAGTTAAGAAGGCTAGTTTTATTAAGATTGTCATTAAAATTTTAAGAAAGCCTAGGAATTAGTGCTCTTTTGTTAATAAGGAAACTTAGTGGTGAAGTGATGAGGTAAAAAATATTCTTTAAAAAAAACTTTGCTTCCAAGAATAGAAAAAAATAAATATTGTTGAGGCTTATAATAATTATACAAAAGCTAGAGCAGCATTTTCAAAATGTAGAGCACCATGTGATGTGCAATGGTGCACAAAAAGTGGTGGTGCATTAACCAAAGTCTTCATGATTTGCATATCATATATATATATATATATAATAATCATTTAATTAACCAGATCAAATCCAACAACATTAGAACATAGTTTCTCATCAAATATAATGTATGTGTAATGACAATGATTTCAACTAATTAAAAGTCAAAATAGAATCAAATATATATATAATATAGATAAAAAGTGCAATATTATACTTAAAATTCAAGAATATATTCGTAAAATTAAGAAACTAAAGATCAAGAGGCGAAGGCAATGTATGCCAAAAGAGAGTATGAATATGATGCACTAAGATGCATCCTTAATAAGAAGCAACTAGAATAAACAACAAGAAATGGTGACAATCATATAAAAATTAAAAGGGGTGTAACTGTGAAGAGAATCAATAAAAGTGACTAGCTTTAGTGGGACAAAAGCACAAAACGGAGAACCAATGGGCAATAATTCAATGATTATGAGAAACAATAAAAAGCAAACATTTGCACCTAATTATTGTGATCAATGTTGAATGAACCAAAAAATTTGAATTAATTTTTTCTTCTATGTAAGGCAAACACATAATGCTACAACAAAACAACAAAACAATTCGACATGTACACTTTGTTTTGAACTTGCGCTTCACTCCTATAGTGCATTTCTTACAATAACAATACAGAGTAGAGCCAAACTCAATGCAAGATAAAATGGCTAGTCCCATTAAAAGTATTATTATAAAAGTCTAGAAAAGTCAAAAAATTGCTTGTGCAATAGTGTGTAGACAGTGGTGGAGGTATAAAATATTATTAAAATAATAAATTTGCTTTTACAAAAAGTGATCAAAATTAATTGCTATTGAGGTTCATAATGATTATATAAAAGATAAAAGTGAAAAAAAAATATGATGTGCAGAAGCCATACAATTTAAAAATTTATATGGTAAGTCGAAGTTAAATTGAACGCATTAAAAGCAAAAAAAATCTTATTTGAAGATGAATATATCAAAAAATACTTTGGTAATAACACTATTTAAAATTGTGCAATTTGAAATATGCTTCGCAATTGAGCCCAAAATCACATTGAAGTGCACGCCTCGAGCAGGGCAAGCAAGGAGTACGTCTCACATTTAGTGAGTAGCGCTTCAAGCCTCACCTCAATTAGATTGAATCATGTGCCTAATTCATGTATAGGTTTTTTTTCCTTACATTAGATGGTGCGACACATTAGCCTAGAGCTGCAACCCACACTCAGCTTGCACGCTCACATGTAACATCTCCCCTCTCCTCTCTCACAATAACATCCTAGTCAGCCATTCCAGTGTCGTTGTCGCCATCGCTGTCACATAATCCTGCTGCCATTGTCGCCCTCCTCCACCCCTTGCAACACAAGATTTGATCTCATAAACATGGGTCAATCATCCTCAACATTATCGCCACCACGAGTTGCTTGCATCATTGCCACCGTTGCATGCTGCATCTTGAGCCACCCGCATGCTATTTTCATAGCCATTGTTGTCATCACTCCCACCCGGCCTCTCACCAAATAGTCTTCTTCCAAGTACAATAAAATTTTAAATTTTATATCACTCTTAACCCTATTTTTAAAATTTTCTATATTTATCATATAATGATTTAGGGGATCTCGTGAATCTTTACTAAATATTGATTGCAAGGATGATGTGTCATTGGCACTGTGCTCATTACTATAGGAAAAGCTGATATTAGTTCTATCATCATGTTGTTGTGCAAAATATTTTTTGACATCGCCGATTTATTCATAAATAGTTGGATCTCCGCTTTCATTGTTTCTAGCACTTCAGTGCACAGTGCAAAATTTTCATGTGAATTTTAGAGGTGTTCCTTCATCCTTGTAATGTAACACCTTTTTTAACTAAATTTTCATAATAATTGTATTTCTAATAAATATATATTTTATTCTTGCTTTCCATGTCAACTTGCACACTGTATTTCTATATTGAATCCTTATAATAATTCATAGTGAATTACTTCTTATCTCTAACCATTTCTTATAAAATTATAGAATGAAAATTTATTTCAAAATTCAAACAAATTTGAACGTATACAAATATTTACAAATTTTAAAAATATGGGACAAAAAAGGGTGTTATAGCTCAAAAGATGTCTCTAAACTATGTTCGAGATGGCATTCAAACACCTCTACATGGATAGTAGGAGATTTTCTATGAGAACATCCTTTCATTTAATGTGAATGCTCCCCTTATTACTTTAGTATGATCCATTTAATAAGTGCTTAAGGTCGAGGCTCTAAACTCCTATTCATGTATGATTTGAGGACATGGGGTTTGAGGGAGCCGAGTAATATAGAGAAAAGCATGAAAGAAATTAAAAAAAAAACTAGAATCGGGTTGGAGTGACAATCACTTTTGTTGTCAAATTTAAAGAACTGAAGTTTAATTATTGTTTTAATAAATCATTATGGCATAACTTTTATAAAATCTCTAGAAGCATCTAATCAAGCTAATGATGTAAAGCATATTTTTGGACTATTTGATAGAGTGATAGAAGAGATTTGACAACATTGAATGGCCAAATTTATAACAAATAATGCTAGATTATATGCAATAAAGACGAGAAAACATATACTAGATAACCTTTATCGCACACTGCAATTTTTCTCGAGAATGTCTTTGATGAGAAATTTTTCTAAAGAAGAACCTCTACAGCCTATTGCTATAAGATTTGTTACAGCCTGTTTGACTTTACAAAAATGTTGGAAATTAGGCAACCATGGAAAACAATCCACTCAATAGTTTAGTAATGTATGGGCAAAGAAATAAAAGGAAAAAAAAGTTAAAATTTTTATTTTGAATAAAAAAGTTTGGTCTAATATAATAAATTCAATAATAATAATAAGGCCATTTGTCCAAATTTTGAAGATGGTGGATAAAGAAAAAGGCCATAGTTTATTTAATGCAATGGATGAAACTACAAAGTTAATAGCCCATAACTTAAGAGTAAAAGAGATTAAAACTTTGGGATATAGTCGACGAGAAATGGGAGCTTCAGCTCCACCGTCATTTGCATGTTGCAAGATATTTCTTCAACACTCAATTTCAATATGCTAAGACAAGTTTATCAATCATGAGATCAAGTTGGGGCTATACTATTATATGGACAGATTATTATTGACCAAATTGAGAGACCAGCTATAAAAATACAGCTTGACTATTTAGAAATAAGGCAAGTTTCTTTGAACTACAACAAGCTAAAAAATATTGTTGAAATTTTAATATTTAATATGTTAATTAAAATAAGGAATAAAGATTTAAGGTCTAATTATATTGTTTTCTTTTAAATATGGTTTAATGATGGATTCAATTTGGTGATGGTACAACATAGCTACAAAATTCCTGTTAAAAAATTACGACTAGAATGCTCTTCAGCACAATTAGATCATAAATAATTAAGTTTACATAAAAAGGAGGAATCATCTAACAATTTGAAGAATGAATTCATTGGAGTATATCATGTACAACAAGATATTAAAGAATAAAAATTTAAAAAGAAAGGGTTTGAAGAATGATGAGGATCCCCTATTATATGAAGATATGTCATCAAATGATAAGTGACTTATAAATGACGACAATAAGGTCACAACATGTAGATTACAATAACAAATTTGAGCATTGATTTCTTTGATGGAGGCAGATAGAAACAAAACTAGTACATCAAGCATAAGAGAACACGGGATAAAAAGAAAACATATCTATAAAATTTATAAACTTTAAGTATTTGAAAGTGTCTTAAATTTTAATTAACATTACAATTTTTTATTAATTATTATTAAATAGAAAAAAGAAAAATAACTGAGGTTGAAGAAGAGAAAGAATTCCGAGAAAATTTAGACTCAGTTGAAAAAAAAGCAGGGAGAAAACTATTCATTATAACTATGACTATAATGAAGAACCCATGAGTAATAAGAGTCCTAAAGACCTTCGATCATTTATTATATTCTTAATTAGATCTATGGATATTACACATTACACAATAGAAGTGAAAGAAATGTTTTATGTTAAACTCATCTTATGCCTTGCTTTGATATTTTTGTGACTTTTACTTCATGTCTTATGTTAACTTGATCAGTTCATGTCAATCTTACACTCTTATTTTGTGAAAATTATTACACGAAACTTTACAACTTAGACATTTTATTATTTTATATAGTCACGATTTGTCACTTATTACTATATTAGGATGTTAAAATATATATTTTTAATATATTTATAAGTTATGATGTTAATATATTAATTTTACCGTTATTTTGGCCCTACAAAATTTTTAAATAGAGGCACCTCACCTCTCAACACTCAATCGCATAATTTTAAACATTAGGTAATAGTATAAAAGATGAAATAGATGTTTAAGATTGAGAAAACAAAATAATAGAGGATAAATAATTTGAATTTTATGTATACTTTATTTGAGATCTTGCTTTTTATGCATGCTAAAAAATTCAAGATTACAATTAGAAACTACTAAACATATTCAAGGTAATGAAAGATACTTTACAACTTGCACACATTATTTCCTTAAAATCTTAGAGAAATTTTGCCCTTGAAACTTGAGGCCTGTGAATTGCCAATGATGGATGGTTAGATTAACGACCAATTTTGCAATCCCATAGAATGCCAAGCTGGCCACTATGACCACCAATACTCCTCAAACTATAGAGTGAATATAATATGTCCAATTTGGAGGTGATATGTTGAAATGTGGAGCTCGGTAGTACTCTAGCTAATATGCAAACCAACATCTTATGTGTTCAAATACATGGGATACATATAAAATTACTATTGTATTTTTCTTTGATAAGTGTCAATCTATCACTTTATATTTCGCTTGGTCAAGTTGGAATGCATTGTGTGCTATATTGATGGTTAATTTATTATCATGACATAATTTATAATATCCTCTCATTTAATTCATGAGTCATTCAAGATAATTTTGATCCACAATAATTCATATAACCACTGGGCCATTGTCCAAAATTCAACTTAGGCGCTAGATCAGACGACCACAGATTACTTCTCACTTGTCCAAATTATAGAATCTTACACAGTAAAATAACCAAACAAAACATTTTATTTGTAACGAAATGGACCTACTGAATCAGCATCAATGTATGCTTCTAAATTGAGAATTATACTTCTTTTGAATAACTTTCCTTATCCTAGTGCTGCATTGAGTTATTAAAGAGTTTTGTATGCTACATAGAAATGTGTTTCTTTAAGAACATTTATAAATTGACTTAAAACAGTTACAGCATAGGTAATGTTTGACCTTGTGTGGGCAAATTATATAAAGTTATTGATCAATTTTTGATACTTCCCTTTGTCAACTTCTAGCTTATCGCCTACCACTCCAAGTTTAAGGGAATAATCACAAATGCATCCCATCATACATTCTCAATTAATTGATTGAGGATGTATTTCTATTGAATGATGAATAGCCCAACCTTTAAATGGGTCAATTTAATTTCAAGAAATATCTTAGTCTTTCCAAATTTGACGTCAAATTCTTTGAACTGTTGATATTGCTTTTCTTATATCTTGAGACAATCTCTAGTTATAATCAAGGCATCCACATATTTATGAGAATTCTATACGAATAAAGTGTGAACTCCAAAGCTATTTGAATTTCATCCGTTCCATGGCTTTGGTAACCCCTTCAACCATGCTTTCGGGATTTTTTGAGACCACGTAAGGATTTCTGCAACCTTTACACAAGATTAATACTAGAATCGAGATTCTACAAAAGCTTAGGCTCCATTTAAGATAACTTTTTCTTTTATGTTTTTTTTTTTAAAAAAAAGGCAAAAAATAGAAAACAAATAAAAAAATAGTGTTTGTTTATTCATTTTTTTATTTCTTTTAAATTTTATTTTTAAAGCACATGAGGCTTGTTTTCAAAACATTAAAAGCACAAAATTGTGTTTTTGCTGTTTTAAAAACATATTTTTAGAAGCATTACTTGTGCGAGGCTCCGTCGTCTGCTGCCAACCGCAACAAGCCGACCGCCTCTGTCGATCGTTGACTCTCTCACTCGTCGCTCGTCGCTCGTCGCCTAACCCTGCCCTTTGCCCCCTGCCCGTTGTCATTGCAGCCCAGTGCTAATCGCAAGCTATCGCAGCCGCCACCCGTTGGCATCCCCCGCCACTTCTGGCTCACCGCCCTTCACAGCCAACCACCTCTAGCAACAGCCGCCCGTCTGTTGCCTGCTGCCGCTCGACCACAAGTAATGCTTCGTGCTGAGTGGAGCAAAGAAGATGTATACGTCATGAGCGACAGAACTTAATACTGAAGAACTCGAGAACCCAACTATTTTAGAAAAAGTATAATTTTTTCTTTAAAAAAAATAAGAAAATACCCAACCAAACATGTTTTATATTTTTTTTAAAAAAAAACATATAAATTATAACAGTACTAAACGCGTTTTCTAAAAACAGAAAATAAAAAAACAAAACAAAAATAAAACAAACTAAAAACAATAAACAAAAATAGAAAACTGAAGGAAATCCCAAAGAGACCCTTATTTTTTCTAATTTCCAATATATGATACATTTTTAATATTCAATTGTTATAATGACGAGCAAAGGCTAGCTGTTAATGATTGAAGTATCAAGATGGTGTTTAGTTTTGCGTCTAGTTTAAAAAGTTTTTCCAACACTCACTCTATAGATATGAGTGCGACTTTTGCCACAAGTTTAGATTAAATGTCCCATTTGCATTATATTTGATAATTTATACCCAGATTAACTATTTCTTTCTTACCAATTCTACTACATCTCAAATTTGGCTATTTATTAGGAATTGTTCTTCAATTATAGTCTTTTTTCCTTTTTTTTATTCTCAAGAGCTTTATGGATAGTTCTTAAAATTTTGATCTCCTTATCTCGAAGTTTATTTTCTTGGATGTATTAAAAGTCTACGATAAAATAAATACTAGAAAAATTAATATATAATGTACTTCTACAGGGAATTTAAAATCCCCAATTAGGCCATTTTTGGTGCATTGAAAATTTATCTATATAGGGTTAAGTCAATATATCCTACATTAAGCAAAGCACAACCCATTTGTCATAAGAAACCCAAAAGTCGGTGCCATCATGACCATGCCCACCATTAAGATCTTGCTTGTCAATGGATTCCATCACTCACCAAAAATAACAAGTGCAATCCCAAAAGTTTGCTGGAATCCCACCCAATGACCATGTCGCCGATTAAGACCTAGCCGGCCAATGAGACTGCATCACCCACCAAACACTAACACGTGCAATCTCAAAAATTTGTTGGAATCCCAACCAGTGATCCATGTAACGCCAACACTTCTAAAAACGTTTCGTACTAGTGTCGAACATGTATTGGACAATGACACTTATCTGACACGCCCTGACACTTCTCCAACACTACAAAATGTCTAAATTTTTTTCAAGCGGAAAAATGTCCGGGGCAACACCGCATCAGATGTGAGCTTGACACTAATTCGAGAAAATTTGACACAAAACTAAAAATTTATAAATATATGTATAGCCTTAATTATACCTCATAGTCGAAACCGCCACATTTCTCGTCATGTTGAAGCTCCCTCTACGATTCATGAAAATCGAGCATCGAATATGTATCCAAAATTCAGTGAAGCCGAACATTAGTAATTTCGTCTTTATAATTATAGGGTTTTTAAAATTTTAATATAGAAATTGGACTATAAGTTGCATGAACTCTTTCAAAACACATTATATTTGATTTTAGAAACTAATTTTCATAATCATAATGATTTATAATATAAATATTTTGGCATAATTTTTGTTGTGATATTTTTAATAAAAAATAATGAAACAATATATTTTTTAATATTAATAATTAATTAAATATAAAAATTTGTCTATGACGTGTCGTGTCCTAATTTTTTTCAATTATATCGTGTCACCATATCGTATTGTGTCGTGTCCACGTATTCATGTCCATGCTTCATAACCAGTGACCCCCTAACACATGCAAAGTTAATTTCTTGTGATCCTATGGTGTTGATCCCATGCCCATAGTCACCAGCCTTACCAACCTTGTATTTTTGTTGAACCATCCACTTGCCTTAAAAAAATTTAATAAAAGATATCTTATATAAAAATGCATATTAAGAAATATATTAGTATGAATATTTAGATTTATTCTATTTACAACCATATATCTCCTAAATTTATTTCACAACCACACAAATATCCTTGAGTAAGCCCAACACACTGCATTAAAAAAACTAGCAAATTAACCCTTGGTAAGAAAGGTTTTATGGGAGAGAGAAATATTGAAAAGCAAAATAAAATTGGCTATTGGTGTTGGTTAAATGTTCAGCTTTTCTTTCTTAATACAATAGGAAGACTGATATCATGATGGGTTAAAATTTCAAGGGTAAAAATTATGCCTCCACAACTCGGTGATTGATCATGCAAGGATTTGGATGGTTGAGAATGTGTTGATATGGTGTTGAAATGTTGTTCTTTCTTTCCTTTGTAATGTATTTGTAAATATGGCATAGGTTTATTAGAAAGGATTTTATTGATCTAAGGAGGCTATTTTCTAAAAGAAAGCCTTAGGCCAATTACAGACTTATTGGGCTGGTTAGCTGGTTATGAGATTAATACAAGAAAATGCAAGTTTTCCTCATTCGAAGGCTTCCTCTAAATGCATTCTTGATCATAAAACCCTTAATTTTCAGCAAAATGTAGTATCTTAGGGAATGAATTTTTTTTAATATTGGAGTGGTCACACTTATTCCCATTTGGGTCGAGAAGTATCTAATGAAGATGCATCTCATGGCTATTGATCTTGTCGATGGATATATGTAACACTCTCAGAAGTTTAAGTAAAAATAGAGTGTGGAATGTCAGGAAAAAAATTGGTAAGATGGGGGTTTTGTTTTGCAAAATTCTACTGGACGCGGTTTCTTAGAAATGTAGCAAATAAAGTGGCTTTTCCAAAGAAAATTTCACACATTCGGTTCAAAAGAGTATGAATTCACTAGTTTCAAGGATACGACAATTTTATCTTTATGCTCATTTTATTGTGGGGTGTCAGTGCAAGATGCATAATGAATGATGTTATTTTTTGTGGAGGAAAGTTTCGGCTAAATTAAAATATTCTATCCGATCATCAGATCTAAAATGTTTAGTAATAACTTTAAATTGGGTAAGAAACATTTTATAAAACATGAGTAAGAGTGTACTCGCATCAGATTTATTTTCATGAGAAGAACTCAAGTTGGATTTGAGCAACCTATAAAAGCACAAGACATTTAAAACCATTAATATAGGGATACAAAATGGTTCTCAAACATTAGTGTGGATTAGGGAAAAGGGAATTGGTTTTTGAGTAACTTGGGAAAGTAGGAAATTGTGTGGTGTTTGGAGCACTTAATACACCTTAAGATTAAAGCTCTTTAACTTCATTTTATTAGAATTGTGTTGTAAATATAGATTATAGTACAACAAATGATGTATGAATCATTCGAATATAGTGGAGATCATTCGAATATAGTGGAGTCAAATCTGTGTTTTCTTGTATCATAATTTTAGATGATTGAGACTAGATTAAGTAATATTACTTATTATGCCCAAACAAGAGAGTCATTCAAGTTTCTTAGTATGCCCAATCATCTTCCTCATGATTCCATCCTTAAATCATATGACAATATTTTAATAGACGAAAAGTTCATGGATGATACTGCTAAATGAAGAACATATAGCAATGGAAGTGAAGATAGAGAGTTTATAGATCACTAACTGCAAGGTTATCGTCAACTGTATTTATTTTATGGTTTTGTGGGCAGCTATACAAGAAGAGATATCAATGAAAGAGTTAGTCATGTGATCAGCTTCCCCAGTGTTTATCATCCAGAATATGTTTGAACTAATTTTAAAAACACGAGAGATATATGAAGTGGAAGACTCACATAATTTAGCCAAAAAGCATTTACACAGCTGTTGAGAAGAAGCGGATTTTCTCCATTCTCCTCACTTTAGTCCTTTAATGTTTATAGCAACTTTTTTTTCCAGGGAACTAGTGTTCTCTTGAAAATTTCTGCAATAGTTTTGACAATAAAGATTCTTTTTATTGTATAGAGTATGCCTTTGGAGTTTCCAACAAATATATTTTGTATGTCATGTCTTCTTACATTCATTGCAAAATATATATATTCAAATACTAGGCCATGGTGGACCCAATTTAGGTTTGTATAGGTTGATTTTGTAGCATTTGATGGAAGAACAAGTAGTTTTTTCACCGATGTGGTATTTCAAACATAACAGTCATCTCCATTCTTCAATTATAATGGCAAAGACGTCTTTATTTAGGATTGGAAAGGCTTTTTTCAAGTATTTAAATACGAATCTGGTCATGTTCAACATTTAATCTAGCTAAGAATTCATAAAACCTTGCCTCTTCTACATAGAGTTATTGTGTGGCAACAATTTCAATGCTCTTCTCATTTTGATTGAATGGTAATTAAGTTTGAGCTACGTATCTTTTATTTTGTTATAGTAATCAATAGCAGGAAACTTTTCAATTTGTATATTCAATAGCCAAAAATGCAACTTGATTGGACACAAATTTTTATCACAATCTCATAAACTAAGGCAACAAAACATACCTTGAATATGTTTACTTTATCTCATCCCCAAAATCCATGAATGTGGTTAGAAATATGTAATTTCCGGCCACTTCTAACATAATTGAATTTCATAGCTGTGACATAATTAAAAAAGTTTCTGCATTCTACTTGGCAGAATTGTGATCATCTTAACTAACTATGGGTATAATAAAATGGCTCAACTTCCTCGGCCCTTAAGATTTTCACAATATGGGACCAAGTAAATTAATTTAATTCAGTTTGAAGGATGGAAATTTGAAAACTCACCTACAATTGTTTGACAAGTTCAGTTTGATTAGTCAACAGCTTATGATATAAAAGACATTTTCTGTCAAAAGAAAAAAGATACTCCCGGTAGAGTAGGTGTTGCAGCAGTAATACATGGCAGCGGGAGGCTAATTTCAAACGGCAATTTAGAAGTTGTGAATGATAGCTTAAGGGCTAGCATGTGGGAATCTGCATATTACAATGGGAGGCAAACAGAAACAAGAGCTGGTGGTGGTCAAGTAAGCAGATAACAGACAATAAGTAGATATTGGACTAGGAAAAATTACTAATATTAAGTTAGAACAATTATATTCATTTCAGATAATTAATTTAATTTTATGTTAAAATATCTACAATAAAAAAAATGTCAAGAAAATTAATAGAGAAGTTTAAAAGAAAAAAAGAGTATCTTCATATTTTTTTTCATTGATAGTAAAGACATGTGATAGTATAACATGACAATTGATTTGGTGTGTGTTACATAAGAAGATATTTGCCAAAGATAATGTTGAAGTTACTAAAATGTATATGACCAACTAACATTACATGAAATTATGGACTAAACAAATGGCTCCTAATTATAATAAGATTATATCAAAGATCAAAACTCAAATCCAAACAACTTTTATTAAACATGGAGAAGATGTTTATAAAGGATATTCAAACTGAGGTACATTGATATATGTTTATATATGTGGACACACACACACACACACGCACGCATATATATATATATACTATATAAATATGTAGAAACATTTCACATATGGAAATGTTTGTAAAAGAAATTCAAAGTGAGTTACAACAATACGCTTTTTTGTAAATGCCATAGTTTTAATAAACGAGACAATTGGAAAAAAACATAAAATGAAGGATCAATGAAAATATGATTTGAAGATAAAAAGCTTGAATTAGAAGAACATTGATAAGGTATAAAATATGCAATTTTAGAGAGCGTGATATAAACAAATATCAATCAATTTTGTTAAAAGATAAAATAATATCTAGGGTAATATATTGAAACAACTTGAATCAAACATATAGAAAAATATGAATATAAATAAGGATAAAGCTCCTTAATTATCACATAGCTCAAACTAATAAATGCATCAAGAGTGTTGTACAATAAGAGAATATCATAGAGATTTAATAAATAAAGTGTATATAATTATAATTAGACTAGCCACATTTCAAAAAACTAACCGGCGAACATTAAAAAAATATTTGTGATAAGATGAGCATGAAGAAAAATAAAATGTTAAGATAGATATATACCAAAACAAGGAATGGCAAACTTACGGAGTGATTATGTTAGAGGAGCATTACCCTTGAAATCCAAAGAGATAAGGTAATTGAAAAGACATTAAATTGATTGTGTATCTAGAATAAAGAATATAGAATACACCATAAGATGGATAGATAAATTAGTGTTGGAGGATTAGAAAATAAAAATGGTAGAGTTAATATAGAATGAATACAATTTGTTCAAAATGATTGATGAAAGGTAGGTTTAGCACCTTAGACATCAATCGATAGAAATAAATGATAAATAATAATTTACAAAGCCCATCCAAAACAATGTGATAAAAAATAATAATCATAAGGCTAGCCTAAACTTCAAGCTAACTTTCAACCATGACAACACACAGTCATCCTCAACATGGAATCCTCAAATGCTTAAGCAATTCTTGCTACTTGGATTCCAAAATCTGCTGCTTTTTGCAAATGCCAACTACCCAACCACCTCCCACAATCACCTAATAAACCCTAACACAAATTCCAGTTAAGGTAGGTCACCGTCCGCCGCAACTCTTCCAAGAAAATAAATAACAAAAATACGGATGTGTCGGGGAACAAACGTGTATCACAGAATCGTCATAAATCACAAAAACATCACCCTCGCCGATAGAAGAAAGGTCCTTTGATCTAAGTAAACAAACCTACAATCCTAAGTTTCTAAGTTGTCTCTAAATTGTTTCTAAGAAGAAAAAAGCAAGCCTTAAATTTAAAAACTTTCGCCATCAATCCTGCGTTTGTAAGTTGTTTACCACAAATTTTTATTGGTGCTTCGAGCTCCAGTAGATTCGGCTGGCTGAGGAAGACCTCCTTTGCTGCGAGGCATAGCTGCCGTATCTCCGGCTCGGTCATGTTAACCTGTCTCACCGTCCTTCCGTTCTTCGCGTCAAGAAGCCGAGCGATGAGGGCATCCACCGCCGCCTCGTCCATCGTCCTATGCGCAACTCAAAAGAACTCAAAACCCTAGCTTTATCAATCGATCGAAGATAAGTATATAAATAAGAAAGACCGAAAGATAGTTCTCTCAGGAGCGCCGCCTTCTCCGTCCGCTTTTCTATCGGAATATAGAAAGGGACCCAAATCTAATCAAACCCTAGAGCAGGAGAGCAAGAACGAAGGACCGATGCCCCTGCCGCCTTTCCGTTTCTACTCAATCGCACACGTGTGGAAGTTGCGTTTGCACGTGGGATGCTATTTTTCAGTTGAGGCAGTGTATAAGGGAAAAAATTTGCGTACATAAGACGTACGCAGCGATACATGCGTTCTCCAACGGGCTATTGACAAATCAGCACAGTCGGTCCCACCGCATTCATTCAGACGCGACCCGTCGACCCGGCCCGCTCGATTATAACCGAGTTATAACTGAGAGGTACAGGATTTATAACCGAGAGGGTCATTACCGCGGTACCACTCGGATAACAAGCTTGTAACCTTCCAGTAACCTCAAAACGAATGAATCGTGTTTATAACCTCGTTGTAACGAAGATGTAACCGAGAATTCAAACCGCGCGTTGTACCGCATGGGTATAATTGAGTTGTAAGTAAGGTGTAACCGAGATAAAGTGAAGCGTAACTTTGTAAACGAACTATAACTTCACTGTAACCGAGACTTCATACCGCGCGTAACTTTGTAAACGAATCATAACTTAGCTGTAACCGAGAGTTCATA
>NW_018165031.1:90517-90723 GCF_001263595.1 Phalaenopsis equestris | reverse complement strand
CAAGCAGCTGACTTCTATTTGCGAGGACGTTGAAGCATTCAGCTCGTATAATTGGCCCGCGACAGTGTGTGGCTTTTTGATTGATCAATTGAACCTATGTGCTGTGAAGCTTAGGACGAATCAGCCACTTGGATATATTACTGGTTTTATCTTTCTCTTAACGGTTTGTCCCGACATTATTATTGAAATCTCTTTTCATTATTGTT
>NW_018165031.1:79634-86117 GCF_001263595.1 Phalaenopsis equestris | reverse complement strand
GCGCTCAAAAACCTACATTTAATTTTAATGTATGTTAAAGTATGTAAATAATGATGAAAGAAATTTAAAATTTTCTATAATTCAGTCTTAAATTTTATCATTCAGAATTAATATAACTCAAGAAATTAAATTCACCATTAAACATTAACGAAAGAAAAATATCAATTGTACCTAGAAACAGCCTTGGGTTGCTTTATGGATTCGGTCTCCTCTGTTTTCCCCATTTTGGAGCCACCTAAATCCTTCTTCTTGCGTCCACCCTTCACCATTAGCTTTGGCAGCTCGACCTCAAACTTCTTTCCTTCCTCGACATCCGGCTTCTCCGCCTCTTCAAAATGGGCAACATTCTCCTCTTCCAACGACGCCGTACCATTGCCGCTGTCCTCCATTTTTGACTAAACCCTAAACAATACCAATACCTCGACGTAACATTTGAGTGAATGCAAACCCTAGGCCCGAAATTTTTTACCACGGGTATTTGATCAGTGGGGTTAAATGAAGATTACATTCACTACCTAGGTTACCACCAAGTTACACGAACGTTTCAATTTCTCAAACGGTTACCGCAAAGTTACGCTTCACTTTCTCTCGGTTACAGCTCAGCTATACCGCTAGGTTACAACGCGCGGTATGAACTCTCGGTTACAGCTAAGTTATGATTCGTTTACAAAGTTACGCGCGGTATGAAGTATCGGTTACAGTGAAGTTATAGTTCGTTTACAAAGTTACGCTTCACTTTATCTCGGTTACACCTTACTTACAACTCAATTATACCCATGCGGTACAACGCGCGGTTTGAATTCTCGGTTACATCTTCGTTACAACGAGGTTATAAACACGATTCATTCGTTTTGAGGTTACTGGAAGGTTACAAGCCTGTTATCCGAGCGGTACCGCGGTAATGGCCCTCTCGGTTATAAATCCTGTACCTCTCAGTTATAACTCGGTTATAATCGAGCGGGCCGGGTCGACGAGTCGCGTCTGAATGAATGCGGTGGGACCGACTGTGCTGATTTGTCAATAGCCCGTTGGAGGACGCATGTATCGCTGCGTACGTCTTATGTACGCAAATTTTTCCCTAGAATAAGAGCTTGGATGCGGTTGTGCGCGAGTCAAAACAGGCTTAAGCTCGACGTGGTCTATGAATTGAGCTCGATGCGTTAACAAGCCAAACTCAAATTAGCCCCTACTTGTTTGTTAGTTCGTGAACCGGCTCATTTAAGAAAATATTAACATATAATGTAATCAAAATATATTAAATTTTAATAATTTATCTTTAAGATATTAAAAAAAATTAAAAAATTATATTTTTATTGTATGTTAGATGATTTCATATTATTAATCTCCTAATTGTTCATTATATTTTTCAAATTAGTCAAACTATTATAAAGGTAGCTTAAATTAATATCGTTTTCTCATTTTTATATTAAACAAGCAGGTCATTTTCTTTATTTTATATTAAATAAGCTGACTCGCGAGTCGGCTCGAACTCGTAGACTTAAGTTCGAGCTCGAGCTCGATAAAATTAATCAAACTCAAGCTCTAGTTGAGAACTGCTCGAGCTCGACTCGACTCGTTAACACCCCTAGTTGTGCCTGCACTAATAAGCCAACAAGGTAAAATTAGCCACAAGTAGAGCAAATGGATTTTGGACTTTATCATTTGGTTAAACTTGATAAGTTGAACTTGGGGTCTGTTTGGGTCAGCTCCAGTTGTTTGAAGAAGCAGTTGATAAACTATTGTAGAAGAAACTGCTTTTAAAAATGATGTAGCGGCTATTACAAATTTATTTTATTATATTTTTCAAATTCTCACTCAAATTAAAATAACATGCGTATTAATTATGTCATAAACAAAATTTGAGTGTTTTGCCTTTAATTATCTTTTTTTTTTAATTATTTGATTATACAAGGGGAATTCACATGCATGCCACATAATTCATATCCATTTATATATATAATACTAAAACTTTTATAGTTACATATATAATAGTCAAATCCTTAATATCACATAAAAAATGTCAATATTAATAACTATATATCTAAATTTAATCATAGAATCTTACATTGGTTGATTTTTAGTAGAACTAGTAAATTGACCATTCAAAAATATTATAATATTGAATAAAAGCCAAACGGCTCACCATCAAGCATTTCTCCTTTATTTGGATGTAGTGACTAACTCTTTAAATATGTAATTAGTAATTGATAATAGTTGAATTATCATTAGTATGAGAAGTGAAATAAAATTCATTAAATTAGTAAATCATTAAAATAAACCTAACTAAACAAGCTTCTGATTTGCGAGGTATCCTTGGATAAGGTTACCCATAGTTGCTAACAAGGAATCATTTGGTTATTCGTAACTAAGCAAGCCACAAAAACTAACGACCCTAGGACAACATAATTATGGGATCTTGACTAGGGTTGCCATTTAAATAAGATTAAAGACAACCAGGCTAAAAATTAAATAAAAGTCACAAAACTTTTGAAATTTGAAAGTTACTAAAACTTAAAGTACACTACTAATGAACAAATAAAATCAAATGTAAATTGAATAATTACTCACCACAGATCTGTGAAGATCGCTTGAACGAAACAACTCATGCTTGTTGAATGGAATCTTCCCGTTAGATTGTGATAACTACATTTTCCAGCTAAATATATCAGGGATCGCGGTGACTCGGAATGATGGAAATTCATGGTCAACTTAACTGAGTCTCGTCACTATTTTCTCCTCACTTTATACCTCACTTTTAGATATCATAAGGCACCAACCATTTAGACGTCATAGGATTAGGTTTGACGATACTTTTGTGATTATTTTATTTGCTCGTTAAATATTTGTTAGAATGAGTAGACAATCTTCATTTTCATGCATAATTTTTTTTACATAGTTCTAAGTCATCATAGAAAGCTTAGGTTGTGTTAATTTTATTTTGTAGGGGTGTTGTAGTTAAAAATAGGTTTTTCATAATAATGTAAGTTTTCTTTCATGTTGAGTCATCTTTTCTTTTTAGAGTTATGGTTTGTTTTGGTTGGCCAACTTTCAACATTTAAATTATCCAATAAAAGATGAATATGAAGGCGAAAGATGAAACTCAACTAAACCAATAATGATATTCAAAAGATATTGGCCAAAGATTCTAACGTAGTTCTAGGGTTGGCACACTCTTGTTGTCTTTTGTTAATTGTATGTAATAGGTCTGGCCAAATTTTAGGTCAGTGCTTTGTTTGTGTCTTTTTTCCAAGATTATTAGTAGGCATGTTAAGGACTATATTTCCTACTCAAACCAAATAACTTTAACCTAATTTTTCAAAATTAAATGAAACTCATAATCAAAATAAATTTGTACAAAATATTGCATTCACAACTTTAGAAACATCATGCATTTAAAAAGAAATCAAATTGATTTTAAATAATATTCACTAGAAACCTCTTTGTGATTTATGAATAACCACAAAAATATTACCTTGGGCATAAGAATTACATATTGTAACTATTGGTTGCCTTCAGACCCTCACTCATTATCCGAAAAGGATGGTTTATCCTGTGAGGATGGCAACCTTGTAGAGTGAGTTTGTCTTCACATATCAACTAGAATTTGAACAAATCTTCTAAATATTTATCATCAACGACTTACATACCATATTATACAACTTGCTCCGCTCACTTGACACTAAAAATTAATAAAAAATAATAAAATTTTTTAGCATGTTTAGATATTAAATGATTAAATTCTAAATTGCAAAAATATATTTGCATTGATCCTAAAATATTACATATTCGTAATATTTAGGCAGCTTGATTTATAATCAAGTTATAAGATCTAATATTCTTAATAAATAACAATTTATCTTATCTTGCATTCATTGAGACCGGTCATACATGATTCTCACTACAATTAGGTGATTTAGATGGCATCCCTTTCCAGAAAGGGTTATAAGCTAATGCTCGTGTTTTGTTTGTGTTTTTTCTCTTTGTTGACCTCACTTTTGTGAGGACTCAACCCAACTACTTGCACATAATCCTAGACAAGAATTATGCTTTCTTGGACCCCATCAGTGCAAACCCAAGTCCCCAACCCTTGGTTGGGTGGGTTTAGGGTTTTGACTAGGTGAGAAACCCAAATTGACCACCATGGGCAAGACATGCTTTAGGTCAACCCAAAACCCTAGGGACTTGCCTATGGACCCTAGGAACCAGTTTGATCATAAAATCCACCATAAGAGAGGGGTCTACCGATATGATCCCTAGCCTCACCTAAGGCCTTCCTAACCCAACCAAACCTTAAGAATCACATTGAACCCTAATGCTCCGTTTTTTAACCCAAAATTTGATGGTACCTTAGGATGGTCAAAACTAATGAGGCCTAACCCTAATTTAGCCAAATTTCAACGATATGACCACCTTGTCCTCCAATTGGGCCTCACACCACATGGTCATGACAAACAACATGTGGTGAGCCCAATTATCATGGAGTCAACCCAATTACCATGAGGTAAATACCCATAATTCTTTTAATTAATTAATTAATTAATTAATTAAAGGGATATTTAAATCCCTTATGGCTTATGCTAAGAAGAAAACCAACCCAATTATCCTAGAACCAAACCTAGGGGAAAAACCAACCTATGGCCCATGGCCCATTACTATTGGGCCCCTTATGACCCAATATCCACCTAGCATGGTATGTGGGTGACACACCAAGACAACTCAGCATAATTCCATCCTTAATTTGTGGCTTGTCACTATTCATCATGGCTCATCATGGGAGGGGACACATGCCACCTATCACAAGCCACCTTGAACCAGCACTTAATGAGTCAAACCCAATCAGGTTTGACCTATATTATCCACCTAAGAAGCCTCCAATCAGCTTAGATCCCTCTCCCATGCCTCCCCAATCTCCATGTTCATCACTATGGTCAAGCCACCATGGAAACTTGCAAATTCTCCCTCCACAGCCCAAAATCCTTTGAAATTCTTCTGAGGACTCTCTGAGGAGCCACCCAAGCTCTTTTAATCATCCCAAAGCTCTCTCATGGCCTCTCATGACTACATAAGAAATCCGAGAGTATTTAAACACAACCAAACTCTATATCCAGCCTCCCAAAACTCTACATCTCAATAGAAAAATCTCCCTCATGACCTAGAAAATTAATCACACATGCCCTCAGGCCACCAACACCACTAGAATACCCTAATTTCTCAGCCCTAATCTAGGACAATTTTTTGGCCTTGACATGAACCCTTTCAAAACTCAAATTTAAACCTCTCAAAAGCTTCCTAGAGCCTCAAGACGATCTAACCTCCAAAGAATGGGCAAAACAATTTCATGGGTCTTTGGGCAGTGGAGAATGCTTTCTCCATTTTTTAATCCTTCAGCATGGAGGAGCTCTAATGGCTATAGAGGTGGCATGGCAAGGCCTTAAAGTGATTGAGAGACCTTTTGGTGGGGTAGCTAAGATCAGAGGCGGTCTAGTTTCAGCCTTCTCTCGGTGGGACTTGGGTTGGCTTGACCAATGTGTCAAGTGTTGTTATTTTTTTAAGTGTGTAATTTTTGTCTTTTAGTGTGTGTCTTGTGTTTAATTTAAATTTAGTATGGATTATTTTGTCATGGCGGGTCATTTGGGTCATTGGTTTGGTCTTAAGGTTATGGTTAACCCATAGAGCACGTAGGATGGGCCTGGGCCATGAGCTCTCTCATGATGGCTTTGGCTCTTATGATTAAGTCAAACCTTGGGTCATTAGGGTTAGCTGACCAAAGGAAATATGTTGAGATTTTTATACATATTTTACACTATTTTTGATAATATTACATTTTAAAGAAAGGTATTTTTGATGTTTTGTTGCAGGTTTGATGAATTATGGTCATTGGAGCAAAAAGATACAAAAAGGAGCGAATTTGGAGCGAAAAGGACCAAAATATGAAGAATTGAACTAGGGCGTCGACGACGAGATTTTCCCGAAACTCCAACCAATTATTTTAGAAGACCCACCGACGAAGCCCTCGAGGTCGTCGATGGCGAGATCGGCGGTTAATTCAAAAGGTGCATTGAATGTGGATGATTTTTGGAGGGATGCTTAGGAAACTCTTGGGAAAACTCTTCTACAACCTTAAAAGAAGATTTTGACCGAAAATACAAGGAGTTCAAATAGTTGCAAGTGTTGGGAGAGTGTGGAGAGTGTAGAGAGTTTAATTTACGGTTAGATTGTGAGAAATTCTTCGAGAGATTGTAAGAGTGGAGGGAAAGTGAGAGATTTCTTCCTCCTTACCGCTTCGAAGAAGAATTTTGTGTGTTGTAAAGAAAGGAAGAGATTCAGAGGAACTTTGAGAAGTTTGCTTGGGGAGGAATTGCAGATAAGTGTTATTTACTTATTGTAGTTTGTATGACATTGCTTTTATATATGAAGTCCAAGTTTTATTGTGTCTTCCCCATGAGTTCTGAGTAGTTTTCTCTGTCTTTCTCCTTGTCTTGA
>NW_018165031.1:78493-79618 GCF_001263595.1 Phalaenopsis equestris | reverse complement strand
ATCTTGGTGATTTGAATTGGTTGAGTCTTAAAAATGTTAAAGAAGTTGTGATGATCTTTTCACTTTGATCTTAATTTATTTTCAATATGGCTAACTGATTTGTTAAAATATGTTGAGTTTTACAACTAAAGTGAAGATTACATCCAAGATTCAGGGAGGTCAAAGCCCTTGGAAGTTCGGGGCAAATAAATAGGGAAATAAAATTATCGAGCGTAGAATTGGAGGTTTTAGAGTGACATACTAAAATCCCCAATTCGGTTCTATCGTTTGGGTGCTAAAGTGTAGATGTTAGCCCTCAGGCGAGGGGAACGTGGGAGCTCCGAAGTGAGAGCCGGTATCCTCCTAGCCTAGCCGCAGATTCGGTAAATAAGCATAGGATTAGTCAATGTTCTTTATGCCTGGACCAAAGGGTAAATAATAGGTATGGTTCTATTTGGCACAATACAATTAGAACTGATTCACTTTATCCATTCACTATAATTTCTTGACAAGGAGAAAGATGTTTTCTTATATATTGAATTTCACATTAGAAACTTATTAGTATAATTAATTATTTAAGAGTTATTAAAATTGCATATTTATTTTAATTGTCTATTAGTGACAGATAAGCAATTTGAATTATATTGTTGTGGTTAAGTATTGATTTTCTAAAATCTTAGTTTGGAGCCTCTAATATTACTCCATGTGGGATTGATATTTATACATCTTTATCGAATCTATAATTGTTGTTAAGTTTTTGTTGTTGTTGCTGAGGAATTAAATCTTCTAGCAACAATATTAAATACTTGTATTTTTAAGCATATATAAAGTCGTTGTCAAGTTTTTGGCACCGTTGTCGGGGAGTAAACAAGAATCATAATTAGAGTAACGGACAAATTAAGACGATTAGAAAATTTTTACTAGAATTGCAATGTTATTTTCATATTTAGTTAATTATTTTTTTGTGTACTAATTTCAATTATATGTGTAAATTTGGACTTGAAAATCTTATACCATACGATTCGGAATTAGAACGCACAGTTAGAAGAATTAGAAGACTAAGAAGAGAACTTAGAAATCCTGACACAATGGAAAATAATATAAACAATCAAGGAATAGAAAATGAACACCAACCTAGACCCCTAC
>NW_018165031.1:73351-75063 GCF_001263595.1 Phalaenopsis equestris | reverse complement strand
TGATAAATATGGACGTAATAAATATTCAATAATTGTAAAGTCATACTTATCAACGCAAGTATACGTATCGCTCAAGTAATATAGGGCTCTAATGGAGTCCTAGATATCGATCCCACAAGGAGTGGAATAGAACTGCGAACTAAGATTTTAGAAAAGCAATGCGTCTAAGCACTTGAAGTATGTGTTTCTGGGAGACTTATCTACACTACCTATTATTATATCTTCAGAATTAAATGATTTGCAAGAGCAAAGACTTATGGATGCATTAAAAAGATATAAGAAAACTTTTGGTTGGATCTTAGCAGATATTAAGGGAATCAATCCTTCGATCTGTATGCACAAAATATACTAGATGAACAATATAAACCAAGATTTGATCCACAAAGGAGATTAAACCCAATGATGAAAGAAGTAGTCAAAAAGGAAATTTTGAAATGGTTGGACACTGAAATTATATATCCTATTTCAGACAGTGTTTGGGTAAGTCCAATTCGTTGTGTTCCTAAGAAAGGAGGAGTGACTGTTGAAACAAAAGAAAATAATGAATTAATATCTAATAGACAAGTTACTGGGTGGCTTATTTGCATTGATTATAGAAAATTAAGCACTGTCACTAGGAAAGATCACTTCCCTTTACCATTTTTAGACCAAATAATATATAAACTTGCTGGGCACAAATATTTTTATTTTTTAGATGGATATACCGGTTACCATCAAATTCCTATTGCTCCTAAGGATCAAGAAAAGATAACATTTACTAGTCCTTTTGGAACTTTTGCTTTTCGAAGAATGCCTTTCGTATGTAATGCACCTGCAACATTCTATAGATGTATGATGCTATATTTTATAAGTTAATTGATGATGGATTGGAAGTATTTATGGATGATTTATCAGTATTTGGAACATCATTTGATGCATGCTTAAATATCTTAAAAATGTTTTGGAGTTATGCGAAAGAACTAATTTAGTTCTAAATTGAGAGAAATGTCAATTTATGGTTGTAGGAGGAATTGTGAGGAGGCATAAAATTTCAAAAAATGGTATGGAAGCAGACCCTGCAAAAATTCAAGTTATATATAAACTAACACCTCCTACTAATGTAAGAGAGGTTAGGAGTTTTCTTGGACATGTTGGTTTTTACAGGCGTTTTTTTAAAGATTTTTAAAAAATTACCAAACCTCTATGCCTACTTTTAGAAAAGGACAAGAAATTTGAATTTACTGAAAACTGTTTAAATGCCTTTGAGTTATTAAAAGAAAAACTAATCACAATCCCTATTATAGTTTCACATAACTGGGAGAAACCATTCGAACTGATGTGCAATGCTAGTGATTATGTTATTGGAGCTGTTCTTGGACAAAGGTATGAAAAGATTTTTAAAGTTATACACTACGCTAGTAAAACTCTTAATGATGCTCAAATTAACTATAATGTTACTGAAAAAGAGTTATTGGTCATTGTGTATGCTTTAGACAAATTTAGATCTTATTTAATTGAGACTAAATATTTTGTGCACACTGATCAATGACCGCGACTTTATATATGCTTAAAAATACATGATAAATATGGACGTAATAAATATTCAATAATTGTAAAGTCATACTTATCAACGCAAGTATACGTATCGCTCAAGTAATATAGGGCTCTAATGGAGTCCTAGATATCGATCCCACAGGGTGTGGTTTAGAACTACGAACTAAGATTTTAGAAAA
>NW_018165031.1:66118-72336 GCF_001263595.1 Phalaenopsis equestris | reverse complement strand
TATGCCAACTTTTAGAAAAGGACAAGAAATTTGAATTTACTGAAAACTGTTTAAATGCCTTTGAGTTATTAAAGAAAAAATTAATCACAGCCCCTATTATAGTTTCACCTAACTGGGAGAAATTATTTGAACTGATGTGTGATGCTAGTGATTATGCTACTAGAGCTGTTCTTGGACAAAGGTATGAAAAAAATTTTAAAGTTATATACTACACTAGTAAAATCCTTAATGATGCTCAAATTAACTATATTTTTACTGAAACAAAGTTACTGACTATTGTTTATGCTTTAGACAAATTTAGATCTTTTTTAATTGGGGCTAAATGTGTTGTGCACACTAATCACTATGCTATTAAATATCTAATGCAAAAGAAGGATGTCAAACCAAAGTTAATTAGATGGATACTTTTGATGCAAAAAATTGATCTTGTGGTTATTGATAGAAAGAGAACTGATAATCAAATTACTGATCATTTTTCGAGATTAGAAAATCATAAAGTATCTGACACCGATAATGAAATTACAGACAGTTTCCCTGATGAACAACTTCAAAATATTAATGAGTGGAAAATACCATGGTATGCTGATATTATTAACTATATTGTAAGTGATATTTTGCCACCTATGCTGACACTACAACAACAAAAAAAATTCATTCATGATGCAAAAGCATATTTTTGGGATGAGCATTATTTATATAAATAATGTAAGGATCTTATTATGAGGAGATTTGTACCTTATGAAGAAACTGAGCTAATCATTCAGAAATGTCATGATTCTGAATTTGCATTTTGGGATTGATAAAATTGCTTATAAAATTTTATAAGTTGGATTCTATTGGTCTACTCTCTTTAGAGATGTTTACAGATACATAAAAACTTGTGATCGATGTCAAGGAGTAGGAATATATCTAGAAGAAATGAAATGCCTCTGAATTTCATGTTAGAAGTTGAGATCTTTGATGTTTGGGGATTAGATTTCATGGGATCATTTATTCCTTCATTTGGGAACTTATATATATTAAATGTAGTAGACTACGCTTCAAAGTGGTTTGAAGCACAAGCTTTACCTCATTGTGACGCTAAAAGTGTTTCAAGATTTTTAATGAAAAATATTTTCACTAGTTACGGAATGCTGAGAATGATTATCACTAACGGAGGATCCCATTTTAGGAATAAATATATTCAGAGATTGACAAAAAAGTTTAATATTATTCATAGAATCTCTACTTCCTATCACCCTAAAACCAGTAGCTGAAGTTTCTAATAGAGAGATTAAATAAATACTTGAGAAGACTATAAACCCTAGTAGAGTAGATTGGTCTACTAGACTGGATATCGCATTATGGGCTTACAGGACTGCTTATAAAACTCCTATTGGAATGACTCTAGAATTTATAAGGAGAAACTAAAGTTATGGCATAATTGGAATATTAACCGAAAGAACTTTGAACCAGGATAAGAAGTTTTGCTTTACAATACAAGGCTGAAGTTATTCCTTGAGAAATTGAAGTCTCGTTGGTTAGGACCCTTTACTGTAACTCAAGTTTATATTTACGGAGCTGTTAAAATTGAAGACCAAAAGACTGGAAATAGATTTAAAGTAAATGGACCAAAATTAAAGCTGTATTTTGAGGGTAAAAGACCAAATTTTAAAGAGGTTTTAATGATCAGTCAACCTGAGTAATTCCTGAATAGGTCGGGCTGACGACGTTAAACCAAGAGTTTTATGGGAGGCAACCCATAGTTTTCTTTATTTTTATTGCGATTATAGTAGTTTTATTTAAAATTATCGTTAGTTTGTTGTAGTATTGAACTCTACTACTCATATTTACCCTTGAATCATCATCAAAATTAGATCCATAGAAAAATTGAAACGCATTTGGACCAGAGCAAAACTCTGGCGGTGCCCTCGATGCCGCCGACGGAGGGTTTTTCCCAAGAGTCCAGACAATTAAATTCTAAAGGCTCGCCGACTGCACCATAGACGACACCGATGGCGAGACCGGCGGGATGGCGGTTTCCGGAGTTTGAATGGACGATTTTTGGCGATTTGATTCCTAAGTTCATGATTTTTACTCCTTTTAAACTTCTAAATTTGATTCCTAAGTTCATATTTCCCCAAAAATAAAGTGAAAATCTACTAAATTCATCCCTATGACGTCCAATTCCCCTTAAAATCATAGAATGCGAGTGTTCAACCGCAGAAAGTTCATTAGTGCGGAGGCACGGCGAATCTTCAACAAGGTGCTGATAAAGAAATGATTAATCAAGGAACGAGGATTCGTAAATCGAGGAATGAATAATCCATCGACGTGTTGACAACAATTTTTGAAATTATGTGTGTCTGAGACGTTTATATTATCTAAGGAGGGCATCCATGTCGTTAACGGTTCAAATACGAGCTAAAATACGCAAATTATCATTTTGGACTCGTTTGCTGAAAAAGTGGTCTGAACGACCTCGAACGAAGAAACAGACCACGCGAGTGAGTCCGAAATGTCGATTCCACTTAGGTCGGACGCTCGTTGGACCACAGTTTCGCGTGCGAGCTAAAAATGCGTGAATTTTTATTTTCATCCCGATTGCTAAAACAAATGGTCCGAACGACCCCAGACGATGAAACAGACAGTGCGATCGCGTCCGGAAAGTCAAATTTACTTAAGGAAGAAGTTCATTTCGCTACGATGACGTGTTCGACAAAAAAATGCGGAGAAATAATAATAATAATAATAACATTATTATTATTATTAAAAAAAATATTTTTTCCTTTATAAAAAAAAAGGTTGTGTGACTCTCCCCACTCCTCCCTATCTCCTCTATTCTCTCTCCCAAAAAAAAAGGGAAGAATAATAAAAAAAATCTTTGAAAAGGCCTCCTCCTCCTCCGGATCGATCCGCGAAGCGATTCTCCTCATCCTTCTCCATCTCCGGCTTCTCCATCTCATTCTTCTTCTTCTTCTTCTTCTTCTTCTTCTATTTCTCCTTCTCCTATTTCTTCTTCTTCTTCTTCTCCTGTTTCTCCTTCTTCTTCTTCTATTTTTTTTTCTTATTCTTTCTTCTTCTTCTTCTTCTTTTTCTTCTATTTCTTCTTCTTCTTCTTCTTCTCTTTTTCTCGGTCAACCCCGCCAACCTCGACAGTCTTCCTTCATCTTGCGGGCATTTACCTTGTCGGTGCTGTATTTTTCACCAGATTTTCTTTATCTCGCCGGCATTTTCCTTGTCGGTGCTGTGTTTTTTGCCGGACTAAAACGGTGAAGAAAGACTTCAATTTTTTTGGGGCTTTTTCCTGCGCCTCCTCCGCTTTCAACATTCACCGCAAATAAATTAGCATCCGTCACCTCGCCGGACAACGAACGTCAACATCTTTCGGGAGGGTACAAAGGACTCTCATTTTTACGTGCAAGTTCCCGTCGGACTTATTTAAGCCTCGTGTAAACCACACAAAGGTATAACTTTTCTTCCCCTTCGCATTTTTACTCCCTAGCCGGTCTTAGATTGTAGATGTGATAGACGTGTGAGTTCGATCGCCCACACGGAGTGTGTGCGCCGGCGTAAGCCGGCGCAATGACACGCCTATGTGATGGATCGATTGTGTTCCTAGAGGTGACTTATATGATAGGATCCCCTCGTGCAACTAATTTTTCTACGATAGCCGAGCGAATCACATTTGACTGTTAGCCGTAGCACAAAAATCCTAGAGGTTGGAGCTCCATTTGCTTTGGTAGTCCCGATCTTTTAGAAAGATCAAAAAGTAGATCTTTGCAAAATGAGAAAATGTGAGTCATTAGCTCATTTTGCCCTCATTTTGCAAAGCTCGGACGCGTCGTGAAATTGGGAAGAGTGTTGTCACTAGCCCGTTTCATGATGAGATGGAGAAACTCCCGAGATCCAGGGAGAAGTTCCCCTACTTGCCTCACCAAAGCAAAGGCAGCAATTACCATCTTTTTATATATTGACCCTAGGTTCCCCGGTAAGGTCGTTAGCACGAAAATGGATCCCTATCACATGTTTATGTTTGCATGTTGCATTTTGCATGTCACCTCACTTCATTTCGCTTTGTTCGGCTGCCCTGACCCGACGAGCACCTCACTTTGCTTAGTTCGGCCGCCCTGGTCCGACGAGCACCTCACTTCACTCTGTTTGGCCGCTCCGGCCCGACGAGCACCTCACTTCGCTTCTTTCGGTCTCCCCAGCCCGACGAGCACCTCACTTCGCTACATCTCACCGTCCCGGCCCGACGAGCATTACACTTCACCTTGTTCTGCCGCCCTGACCCGACGAGCATTTCACTTCGCTTCGTTTGGTCATCCTGACCCGACGAGCATTTTACTTTGCTCCGATCGGCCGCCCTGGCCCGACGAGCATCTCACTTTGCTTCGTTCGGTCGTCCCGGGCTGACTAGCACCTCACTTCGCTTTGTTTGGTCATCCCGACCCGACGAGCATTTTACTTTGCTCCGATCGGCCGCCCCGGCCCGACGAGAACTAAGAGCACCTCACTTCACTTCGTTCGGTCGTCCCGGCCCGACAAGCACCTCACTTCGCTTTGTTTGGTCATCCTGACCCGACGAGCATTTTACTTTGCTCCGTTCGGTTGTCTCGGCCCGACGAGCACCTCACTTCGCTTCGTTTGGTCGTCCCGGCCCGACGAGCACCTCACTTCGCTCTGATCGGCCGCCTCAGCCCGACGAGCACTTCACTTTGCTTCGTCTCGCCGCTCTCGCCCGACGCTCCGTCTAGCCGTCCCGACCTGATGAGCATCTCACTTCACTTCGTCTAGCCGTCCTGGCCCGACGAGCATTAAACTTTACCTCGTCTTGCCACCCTGACCCTACGAGCATTTTACTTCACTTCATCTGGCCGCCCTGGCCCGGTGAGCACTTCATTTCATTTCAATCAGCTCCCTTGATTCGGTTGATACAACACTTTGGTTTAATTGGATTACTCAACCCAGTCGACCAATTATTTGCACCATCATATTGTCTTGCATGTGTGTTTGTATTTTTGTATGTTGTAACGCATATGCATGAATATATTATTACATCTCGCCTTGCATCTGTATGTTTGCATGATCATGATCGATATTGTTTACTTGATTTGCATTCTTTTGGGTCACACCTTATCGGCATACCCTCTTTTGGGGCCCCTGCCGCTACGGCATGCCCATTCCTTCCATATTCTTAGGGCCACTACCATCATAGTATGTCCACCTTTGTTTTATTGCCTTATCGACATACCTCCTAGGGCCGCTGCCACCACGGCATGCCCATCTTTTTGGGGCTACTAGGCCCATCTTTTTGGGGCTACTACCACTACGGTATGCCCATTTCTACGAGTCACTGCCTTCATGACATTCTCTTTATCACTATTTATATTTTGATTTGCCTGCATTAGCATTTGCATTTTCATGTTTGCATGGATAGTGAGCCAGAACCGTTAGGAGAGTGACTCTCGTGTTGGTCGCGATGCCTTAACGAGCATTGCTCGCTGGGTCAATCCCAATGAGCAATGCGAGTTGAGTCATCGGGACTGACATGAGTATGATTGTGCTAAGAATCCAATGAATCTAACTAGTGTCATTCCCTTTTGTGACACTCTTTAGATTTTTTTTTGGATCCTTAGTATGAGGCCAGTAAAGTGACTCCGTCAAAGTCATACCATACCAAAACTTACCCCACACTTAGATACTAGATTGATGCACTTTTCGTTAGATGGTGTGCTAGGATGCTAGTAGTCCTTTTTGATACCTCTGGCTATTATTTTGTGACGTTTTTTTTGCTCTTGCGCTAGCCACACATCACATTTTTTGTGTTTTTTTCGATAACTGCATGTTGCATATATATATAGTAGTGTGTTAGGGCGTTCTTCTGCAGGGAGCCATGCCTATTTTCATACACACACACAGGTACCGCTATGGGGGGAGCAAGTAATGATTTCTGACTCTTTTGCTTGCAAGTGGTATTAGCTCCCCCCATTTTTAAGGCATGGCTCACAATACATTATGTGCATGTGAATTTTCCCGCTGACATTTATTTTTTTGCAGGATTGAGTCTTTTTCTTTTCTTGATGTATTTTTTTTAGAGTCTAGGAGAGTCTTGTAGCAGAAATAAGATACGGGCACGGGTTCCGAGACGTTAGCATGAGAACCACGTGGAGGGGACAAGGAGCAGATGCTTGTGCCCCGTATCTTAATTCTGCATTTTATATTGATGTATAGAA
>NW_018165031.1:55074-65970 GCF_001263595.1 Phalaenopsis equestris | reverse complement strand
CTTGTTTTCTTTCTGTGTTTTATCTGGGATTTCGTGATACAACATAGGCTCATTAAGGACCCTAAAATTTTAATTTTCTACAAAATCCTAAATAAAATCTTTAAGATAATTAAAATTTAGGATTAAAATATTCAGGATTTAAAAATTACAATTTTTACTTTCTTGCATATATTAATAGGGCCTCCACAATACTTAGGATAACTCTAAATAATTGCATTCATGTTTGCATGTCCCGAGGAGGAGTCCCTGTACTTTTCCAACCTGACTGACCCAACATATCTTCATATAGGTGGTTGTCTAGTGCGCCTAGGGTGTTAGAAGGCTCCCCAACCCAGACGGGGTGTAAGTCCTTTTGTTGGAGTGTTTATAGCTTTGTAGCTGAACCTCCGCTTTCTCTTCTTTCCGGAGGCATCCTTGTCATTTCGACAGGTATACGTCCCTCCTCTTGGAGCTCCAGTTTATAGTCATAGGATAGAGTTTCCTTCATTTGCCTTAGGCCTACCGAGGTTCTCGTGGATGATCCAATTCACAGATTGCTGACCGGGGATCTCAGGTTGTGTTGGGTCGACTACCATCACGACCAGGTAGACTTAGGGTCCTAGTGGTTTGGGACGGGTCCCTGGT
The DNA here is from genome assembly GCF_001263595.1 of Phalaenopsis equestris. Classification (NCBI taxonomy): domain Eukaryota; kingdom Viridiplantae; phylum Streptophyta; class Magnoliopsida; order Asparagales; family Orchidaceae; genus Phalaenopsis; species Phalaenopsis equestris. Next base: position 65,346 of record NW_018165031.1, on the reverse strand, counting down.
ACCCTGACCTGACTACCTCTACCTCCTAGGATTACTTTTCCTTGACTTTTGACTACGATAAGCTGCCGCCTGTTCGGGATACGACGATTTGTCCTCTGCCCTTACGGTCCAGATGTGTTATGACGTATTGGGATACCCCTGTTGAAGTGATTTATGGTTATTTTGTAGGTTTCATGAGTTGAGAAGCCGCTAGCCATTTGGCGTGGGAGATTCACTTTCCGCCCGATGGTGCAGCGTGAGCTTCAAAGCATCGAAACTCTTTCCATCGAGAGTCTTCTTGGGTATCCCCCGAGATGTAATTAACCAGTAGGAATACATTCCTCTGGGAGACTTTTGACCCCAGAACAAAAATATTATTTTTGGTTCTCTAGTTATGGGTAGTTTATATAGAGATTTTACTCGTGGATGTTGTTTTTTTTTTTTAGGTACTTTAAGAGGTACTTCAATCCGATTCTATTTGGATGTATACTCTCGACCCATCACATGACGATTATCCCTATATAAGCCTTCCGTCTCTTTTCTTTTTTTGATTTGTTTGTCTATTTATTGTAGTACGTTAGTTCACTTTTCGATTCCTCTCCTCTTCGATTCATTCATTTGGTTCGAGAGGGAGACTTACTCGAATAGAGAAATTATACGGCGACATACAAAAAGGCAAGCTGACGACTCCGAGATCTAAAAAAATCCAAAAGAGAAAAACAAATCTGGCGACTCCGCAGGGGAAAAGTCTCTCTCTCCATACTAGGAGTTTCGCTTTTTGTTCTGGGGTTGTAGTCTCTCTCTCTATGTGCGGGAGTTTCGCTCATATTATTGTGACCTGGATTCTTTCTTCGAGTCATTAATCAAGCTTGTAATTAAACCTTGGTTTCAGTCTATACGTCAGTTGCTAGGGGTAGCAATTTGACGTATCCTGTCCTGCCTTCTCACCCTCAGCACGTTGAGCCACTGCATATTCGTCGTGTCTGTGCTGTTGTACTTTTTTTTATTGTTGATTTTTTTTTCTTAACCTTTCTTTTTTGTTGATCGTGTCTCTTTTTGCTTGGCAGACATGACGAGCGAGAGAGTTGTGACGATCTCTACTACTGGGGGGAACTCTGTCTCTTTTTCCCCTAGTATTTTTTGTGTTCCCGTGGGTACTATAACCTTCAGTTCGTTTGAGCACCCTGTTCAGATTACCTTGGGTAATCCTACACCTTCTGAGGCTGTTGTCCTAAAAAGGGGAGTCAAGAACATAGAGCCACTCTTGCTGAGGTAGCTCACATCGAGCCCGTCCCTTCCTCGAAGAAGAGGTCTGCGCCAGATGATGATGTGAACATCGCCCTTCAGTCTTCTCCAGATTGTCGGGTCGTCCCTCCGTGTTTTCACGGATGTTGCTGCCATTGTTTCCCTCGCTGCGGTCTTGGACCCTGTGGTCCCGGTTCCCTTTGAGGTTCATCCCGCTCCCAAGTTGGGTAGGAAGGCCCGAAGAAACCGAAACAAGTTGCTTAGAGCCCAGCAACAGTCTGTTACTTCTACTGTCTCAGTCCCGATCCATGAAGATTCCTCTGCTGCGGTCTCGGACCCTGTGGTCCCGGTTTCCTCTGAGGTTGATCCTGCCCCCAAGTTGGGTAGGAAGGCCTGGAGAAACCGGAACAGGTTGCTTAGAGCCCAACATCAGACTTTTACTTCTACTGTTTCATTTCTGATTCACGGAGAGTCTCCGACTCCTACGGATCAGAACCCCTTTTCTGTGTTTTCTGGTTGTCAAGTCTATGTCCCTGCTAGGATCGTCAGGAAATTTCATTCTCCTCGTGGTGGTGCAGGTCGTCTCAGACCTGCTGTCTATATTGATAAGGCTACCACAAGCCTGTTGTCTAAGAAAATTGTTGGGGTTGTTTCCTCTTTGAGGGGAAAAGGGCCCATTTCTGAGAGGGAGCTCCTCACCCAGATTTCTGAAACGTCTGAGCAAACAGTGAGGGAACTCCTTTGCTTCCCTCACCCTCGAGGTCGTCGTAGTAGGAAGTGGGCTTCGACCCGTCTCTCTACTACTCGCCGAGGGGGGCCTCCTTCCATTACACATGGGGTTAGGCCTACCGAGGTGTTATTAGGAACCCCTAGCGTGGTGCTCAATCCCAATGCACCAGAGTTTGTTCCTGCTATCAAGTCTACTGTTGTAGCGGCACGGTCCGCACCTGATGTACCTGTGGAAATTGATAAAAAGAAAAATATTGCTGTTTATGTGCCTTCTTCTTCTTGTTTGATTAGAGATAATGTAAGCACCTTTGTTATGGATGGTGAGAGTTCTGGGGCATGTCCCCAAGATGATTCCCACTACTTGTATCAAAACAAGTATTTGAGGAAGGGATATCGTTTTGTCAAAACAAGTATTTGAGGAAGGGATATCGTCCTGAGCCACCTTGGAGGCGTTGGGTCCGAAAGACACCCACCTCCTTTCCTGTTGAGGCTCCAGCTCCAGTTTTGGAGACCGTTGAGTCAATCCCCGAGGAAATCGTTCCTCCAGTCGATCGTATCCTGGAGCCATTATCAGTTGATCCTAAAATGGTGCTCGATATCGATCCTAAGGGCGATTTATCTGGGGATTGCCTTCTTACCCCAAATGACCCGTCTGGGAATTTTTCGGATATTTCAGAAGGTTTCCTTGATGAGGATGACCTCCTTGGTGAGGAACTCCATGATTTTGAGATGGCCACTGGCCAGGTCATGATTGTGACCACTCGGGCCCAGAGCTCGAATATTGAGGGTCGTACCCCTGATCCCGTCGAGGATGACCAACATGAGGCTATTGAAGCTCATGGCGGCCCCATGGTTGATCAAGAAGATCAGAGCAAAGATGAGCTGATCACTCACTTGCAAGCCCAACTCTCCCTTCTTGCTGTCCAAATAGTGGCATTGTAGAATGAAAGGGCGGGATCTGACGGTGTTTCCCTCCCCACTCTGGGTTAGGCATGCCCTGCTGTTCCTTCAACACCTTTGGCACCTTCTCGGCATGTTCATGTCGCTTCTTTTAATGTTTCCACGCATCCCAACACGAGCATATCTCCTCTGATACACATTTGCAGTCCTTAATTGATGCTAAGATTAAGGCTACATTGGCAGCTCAGCAGGGTGAGGCTATTGTGCAAAGGGGAAGAACTCCCGAGGCATATGATTATATTTCATACCCTCCGGGGTTTTTTCCCCCTCGTTTCAAAAGGTTTGACGGCTTTGACAACCCTCGCCAACATATAGCCCAATTTAGAGCACTTTGTTGCAATGTTGGCAACAACGATGCCCTTTTACTTTGACTTTTTATCACCAGTTTGGTAGAGTTTGCTTTTGAATGGTATGCCGATTTATCTAATGGCTCATTCAAAACCTTTACTAAACTGGAAGATGTATTTGTCAAACGCTTTGTAGGAGCGCATCACAGAGTAACCTTGAATGACTTGTTGTTGGCCCAACAGGGTCCTGCCGAGTCCTTAGTAGAGTTCACCATTCGTTGGCGCAACTTGAGTTTGTAGTGTGAACCCTTGTTGCAAGAACAACATGCGATTGCATTCCTCATGAGCAAAATAACAGGCCCTATTTCCATCTTGCTAAAGATGAGTATGATCAAAACATTCGAGAATTTGATAAAAAAAGTGGCTAGTTTGCATGGCACCGCATATGCATTGATCTTCAAAGATACTGAAAAGACTAGAGGCAAAAGACCTATTGTGGGTCTTTCTAGAAGAAAGGAAGAGAGCATCGCTCTTGCGACATTTGATGGAAAGATAAAAAAGCCTGTCATGTCTGCCGGGCAAACTCGCCCATCTCTTCAGAAAGAGAAACCCTAGTATCTTGAACAAAGGAAGTCTAAGGTCTATCCTTTTAGGAATGATTGCCTTAGGAAGATGCTCAAGAACCTGCTTAAGCAAGGAATGCAGCTCCCACCGCCAAAGAAACCTCACGAGGTGGAAAGGACAAAGGAGCCTGACTATTGCCCATACCATAGGCAGCTGGGGCATGTCTTGGAAGACTGCTATCCTTTCAAGGATTGGCTTGAAGCCCGGTATAATGCAAGAGAAATAGAGATACCAGATCAGTACATGGAGAAGCCGAGCTGTTATCTCCGGCTCGGTCATGTTAACCTGTCTCACTGTCCTTCCGTTCTTCGCGTCAAGAAGCCGAGCGATGAGGGCATCCACCGCCGCCTCGTCCATCGTCCTATGCGCAACTCAAGAGAAATCAAAACCCTAGCTTTATCAATTGATCAAAGATAAGAATATAAATAAGAAAGAGCGAAAAACGGTTCTCTCAGGAGCACCGTCTGCTCCTTCCGCTTTTCTATCGGAATATAGAAAGGGACCCAAATCTAATCAAACCCTAGAGCATTAGAGCAAGAACGAATGACCGATGCCCCTGCCGCCTTTCCGTTTCTACTCAATCGCACACGTGTGGGAGTTGCGTTTGCACGTGGGATGCTATTTTTCAGTTGAGGCAGTGTTAGAATAAGAGCTTGGATGCAGTTGTGCGCAAGTGAGTCAAAACAGGCTTAAGCTCGACGTGGTCTATGAATTGAGCTCGATGAGTTAGCAAGCCAAACTCAAATTAGCCCCTACTTGTTTATTAGTTCGTGAACCGGCTCATCTAAGAAAATATTAACATATAATGTAATCAAAATATATTAAATTTTAATAATTTATCTTTAAGATATTAAAAAAAATTAAAAAATTATATTTTTATTGTATGTTAGATGATTTCATATTATTAATCTCCTAATTGTTCATTATATTTTTCAAATTATTATAAAGGTAGCTTAAGTTAATATTGTTTTCTCACTTTTATATGAAACAATCAAGTCATTTTCTCTATTTTATATTAAACAAGCTAACTGCGAGTATGCTTGAACTCGTAGACTTAAGCTTGAGCTCGAGCTCAATAAAATTAATAAAACTCAAGCTCTAGCTAAGAACGACTCGAGCTCGACTAGATTCATTAACACCCCTAGTTGTGTCTGCACTAATAAGCCAACAAGATAAAATTAGCCACAAGTTGAGAAAATGGAATTGAACTTTATTATTTGGTTAAACTTGATATGTTGAACTTAGGGTTTGTTTGGGCCAGCTCCAGTTGTTTGAAGAAGCAGTTGATAAACTATTGTAGAAGAAACTGCTTTTAAAAATGATGTAGCGGCTATTATAAATTTATTTTATCATCAAAAAGTGAGACAACAACTTTTTAGTAGCCACAACACTTTAATAGCTTAAATTGAAAAAAATAGTTATCTACTACAAAAATTTCTAAAAACAACAAGAAAGCTTCATCTATCATAACTGAGGTTGTGGCCTGAAAATTAAAGCAGATAGAAAGTTGTCCCAAACAGATCACGAATCAAATTTATTTCATTGATTTGATTTATCTTTTTTATTCATATTTTTTAGGGCAATTACATTTACCCTCTTTTTATATATTTTTCAAATTCTCACTCAAATTAAAATAACATGCGTATTAATTATGTCATAAACAATTTTTGAGTGTTTTGCATGTAATTATCTTTTTTTTTAATTATGTGATTATACAAGGGTAATTCACATGCATGCCACATAATTCATATCCATTTATATATATATAATACTAAAACTTTTATAGTTACATATATAATAGTCAAATCTTTAATATCACATAAAAAATGTCAATATTAATAACTATATATTGAAATTTAATCATAGAATGTTACATTGGTTGATTTTTAGTAGAACTAGTAAATTGACCATTCAAAAATATTATAATATTGAATAAAAGCCAAACGGCTCACCATCAAGCATTTCTCCTTTATTTGGATGTAGTGACTAACTCTTTAAATATGTAATTAGTAATTGATAATAGTTGAATTATCATTAGTATGAGAAGTGAAATAAAATTCATTAAATTAGTAAATCATTAAAATAAACCTAACTAAACAAGCTTCTGATTTGCGAGGTATCCTTGGATAAGGTTACCCATAGTTGCTAACAAGGAATCATTTGGTTATTCGTAACTAAGCAAGCCACAAAAACTAACGACCCTGGGACAACATAACTATGGGATCTTGACTAGGGTTGCCATTTAAATAAGATTAAAGACGACCAGGCTAAAAATTAAATAAAAGTCACAAAACTTCTGAAATTTGAAAGTTACTAAAACTTAAAGTACACTACTAATGAACAAATAAAATCAAATGTAAATTGAATAATTACTCACCACAGATCTGTGAAGATCGCTTGAACGAAACAACTCATGCTTGTTGAATGGAATCTTCCCGTTAGATTGTGATAACTACATTTTCCAGCTAAATATATCAGGGATCGCGGTGACTCGGAATGATGGAAATTCATGGTCAACTTAACTGAGTCTCGTCACTATTTTCTCCTCACTTTATACCTCACTTTTAGATATCATAAGGCACCAACCATTTAGACGTCATAGGATTAGGTTTGACGATACTTTTGTGATTATTTTATTTGCTCGTTAAATATTTGTTAGAATGAGTAGACAATCTTCATTTTCATGCATAATTTTTTTTACATAGTTCTAAGTCATCATAGAAAGCTTAGGTTGTGTTAATTTTATTTTGTAGGGGTGTTGTAGTTAAAAATAGGTTTTTCATAATAATGTAAGTTTTCTTTCATGTTGAGTCATCTTTTCTTTTTAGAGTTATGGTTTGTTTTGGTTGGCCAACTTTCAACATTTAAATTATCCAATAAAAGATGAATATGAAGGCGAAAGATGAAACTCAACTAAACCAATAATGATATTCAAAAGATATTGGCCAAAGATTCTAACGTAGTTCTAGGGTTGGCACACTCTTGTTGTCTTTTGTTAATTGTATGTAATAGGTCTGGCCAAATTTTAGGTCAGTGCTTTGTTTGTGTCTTTTTTCCAAGATTATTAGTAGGCATGTTAAGGACTATATTTCCTACTCAAACCAAATAACTTTAACCTAATTTTTCAAAATTAAATGAAACTCATAATCAAAATAAATTTGTACAAAATATTGCATTCACAACTTTAGAAACATCATGCATTTAAAAAGAAATCAAATTGATTTTAAATAATATTCACTAGAAACCTCTTTGTGATTTATGAATAACCACAAAAATATTACCTTGGGCATAAGAATTACATATTGTAACTATTGGTTGCCTTCAGACCCTCACTCATTATCCAAAAAGGGTGGTTTATCCTGTGAGGACTACAACCTTGTAGAGTGAGTTTGTCTTCACATATCAACTAGAATTTGAACAAATCTTCTAAATATTTATCATCAACGACTTACATACCATATTATACAACTTGCTCCGCTCACTTGACACTAAATGTTAATAAATAATAATAAAATATTTGAGCATGTTTAGATATTAAATGATTAAATTCTAAATTTCAAAAATATATTTGCATTGATCCAAAAATATTACATATTAGTAATATTGATTTATAATCAAGTTATAAGATCTAATATTCTTAATAAATAACAATTTATCTTATCTTGCATTCATTGAGACCGGTCATACATGATTCTCACTACAATTAGGTGATTTAGATGGCATCCCTTTCCTTAAACTGTTATAAGCTTATGCTTGTGTTTTGTTTGTGTCTTTTCTCTTTGTTGACCTCACTTTTGTGAGGACTCGACCCACCTACTTGCACATAATCCTAGACAAGAATTATACTTTCTTGGACCTCATCAGTGCAAACCCAAGTCCCCAACCCTTGGTTGGGTTGGTTTAGGGTTTTGACTAGGCCAGATTGACCACCATGGGCAAGACATGCTTTAGGTCAACCCAAAACTTTAGGAACTTGCCTATGGACGCTAGGAACCAGTTTGATCATAAAATCCACCATGGGAGAGGGGTCTACCGATATGATCCCTAGCCTCACCTAAGGCCTTCCTAACCCAACCAAACCTTAAGAATCACATTGAACCCTAATGCTCCGTTTTTTAACCCAAAATTTGATGGTACCTTAGGATGGTCAAAACTAATGAGGCCTAACCCTAATTTAGCCAAATTTCAACGATATGACCACCTTGTCCTCCAATTGGGCCTCACACCACATGGTCATGACAAACAACATGTGGTGAGCCCAATTATCATGGAGTCAACCCAATTACCATGAGGTAAACACCCATAATTCTTTTAATTAATTAATTAAAGGGATATTTAAATCCCTTATGGCTTATGCTAAGAAGAAAACCAACCCAATTATCCTAGAACCAAACCTAGGGGAAAAACCAACCTATGGCCCATGGCCCATTACTATTGGGCCCCTTATGACCCAATATCCACCTAGCATGGTATGTGGGTGACACACCAAGACAACTCAGCATAATTCCATCCTTAATTTGTGGCTTGTCACAATTCATCATGGCTCATCATGGGAGGGGACACATGTCACCTATCACAAGCCACCTTGAACCAGCACTTGATGAGTCAAACCCAATCAGCTTTGACCTGTACTATCCACCAAAGAAGCCTCCAATCAGCTTAGAGCCCTCTCCCATGCCTCTCCAATCTCCATGCTCATCACTATGGTCAAGCCACCATGGAAACTTGCAAATTCTCTTTCCACAACCCAAAATCCTTTGAAATTGTTCTGAGGACTCTCTAAGGAGCCACCCAAGCTCTTTTAATCATCCCAAAGCTCTCTTATGGCCTCTCATGACTACATAAGGAAGGAACCCGAGAGTATTTAAACACAACCAAACTCTATATCCGGCCTCCCAAAACTCTACATCTCAATAGAAAAAATCTCCCTCATGACCTAGAAAGTTAATCCCACATGCCCTCAGGCCACCAACACCACTAGAATATCATAATTTCTCAGCCCCAATCTAGAACAATTTTTTGGCCTTGACATGAACCCTTTCAAAACTCAAATTTAAACCTCTCAAAAGCTTCCTAGGACCTCCAAAGAATTGGCAAAAGAATTTTACGGGCCTTTGGGCAGTGGATAATGCTTTCTCCATTTTTGATTCCTTGAGCATGGCGGAGCTCTAATGGCTATAGAGGTGGCATGGAAAGGCCTTAGAGTGATTGAGAGAACTTTTGGTGGGGTAGCTAAGACTAGAGGCGGTCTAGTTTCAGCCTTCTCTCGGTGGGACTTGGGTTGGCTTGGCCAATGTGTCAAGTGTTGTTTTTTTTAAGTGTGTAATTTTTGTCTTTTAGTGTGTGTCTTGTGTTTAATTTAAATTTAGTATGGATTGTTTTGTCATGACAGGTCATTTGGGTCATTGGTTTGGTCTTAAGGTTATGGCTGGCCCATTGGGCATGAAGGATGGGCCATGAGCTCTCCCATGATGGCTTAGGCTCTTATGATTAAGTCAAACCTTGGGTCATTAGGGTTAGCTGACCAAAGGAAAATATGTTGAGATTTTCATACCTATTTTACACTGTTTTTGATGATATTGCACTTTAAAGAAAAGTATTTTTGATGTTTTGTTACAGGTTTGATGAATTATGGTCATTGGAGCAAAAAGATGCAAAAAGAAGCAAATTTGGAGCGAACTAGGGCACCGACGACGATATTTTCCTGAGACTTCAGCCAATTATTTTAGAATACCCGCCGACGACGCCCTCGAGGTCGCTGACGGCGTGATCGGCGGTTAATTCGAAAAGTGCATTGAATGTGGATTATTTTTGGAGGGATGCTTAGGAAACTCTTGGGAAAACTCTTCTACAACTTTAAAAGAAGATTTTGGCTGAAAATGCAAGGAATTCATAGAGTTGCAAGTGTTGGGAGAGTGTGGAGAATGTAGAGAGTTTAATTTACGGTTAGATTGTGAGGAATTCTTCGAGAGATTGTAAGAGTGGAGGGAAAGTGAGAGATTTCTTCCTCATTGCCGCTTTGAAGAATAATTCTATGTGATGTAAAGAAAGGAAGAGATTCAGAGGAACTTCAAGGAGTTTGCTTGGGGAGGAATTAGAGATAAGTGTTATTTACTAGTTGTAGTTTGTATGACTTTACTTTACTTTTATATATAAATTACTTTTATATATAAATTCCTAGTATTGTTGTGTCTTCCCTATGAGTTTTGAGTAGTTTTCTCTATTTTTTTCCTTATCTTGAGATTTGTGAAATAGTGATTTGAATTGGTTGAGCCTTGAAAATGTTAAAGAAGTTGTGATGATATTTTCACTTCGATCTTAATTTACTTTCAATCAGGCCAATTGATTTGTTAAAATATGTTGAGTTTTACAACTAAAGTGAAGATTACATCCAAGATTCAGGGAGGTCAAAGCCCTTGGAAGTTGGGTGCAAATAAATAGGGAAATA
>NW_018165031.1:52097-54830 GCF_001263595.1 Phalaenopsis equestris | reverse complement strand
CATTCACTATAATTTCTTGACAAGGAGAAGGATGTTTTCTTATATATTGAATTTCATATTAGAAACTTATTAGTATAATTAGTTATTTAAGAGTTATTAAAATTACATATTTATTTTGATTGCGACAGATAAACAATTTGGATTATATTGTTGTGATTAAGTATTGATTTTCTAAAATCTTAGTTCGTAGCCTCTAATATTACTCCATGTGGGATCTATATCTATACATCTTTATCGAATTTATAACTGTTCTTAAGTTTTTGGTGTTGTTGCTGAGGAATTAAATTTTCTAGCAGCAATATTAAATACTTGTATTTTTAAGCATATATAAAGTCGCTGTCAAGTTTTTAGCGTCGTTGTCAGGGAGTAAACAAGAATCATAATTAGAGTAACAGACAAATTAGAACTATTAGAAAATTTTTACTGGAATTGCAATGATATTTTCATATTTAGTTAATTATTTTTCTGTGTACTGATTTCAATTGTATGCGTAAATTTGGACTTGAAAATCTTATATCCTACGATTAGTAATTAGAACACATTGTTAGAATAATTAGAAGACTAAGAAGAGAACTTAGAAATCCTGACACAATGGAAAATAACGTAAACAGTCAAGGAATAGAAAATGAACGCCAATCTAGACTCCTATGAGATTATGCAAATCCTATAACAGATGAAATTCACTTATCTATCCAAAATCCTGATGTAGCTGCTAATTCATTTGAGCTTAAACCTACTATTATACAAATGTTACGAAACAATCAATTCGGTGGTACACCAAATGAAGATCCTAATTTACACCTCACTAGTTTTTTAGAACTTTGTGCTACCTTTAAATATGATAAAGTTTCAAACGATGTTGTTAGACTTAGACTTTTTCCTTTTTCACTTAAGGATAAGGCTAAGGTGTGGGTAAATTCGTTAGCACCAGGATCTATTAGAACTTGGGGAGAACTTTCACAGAAATTTCTATCCAAATATTTCTCTCTATCCAAAACTGTTAAACTTAGAAATGACATAACATCGTTTTGTCATATTGATGGAGAGTCGATATATGAAGCTTGAGAGAGATTTAAAGATCTTCTTATGAAGTGCCCTCATCATTCATTACCAGATTGGTTGATAATTCAAACTTTTTATAATGGATTAGTGAGATCACTTAGATCGATTATAGATGCTGCGGCTGGTGGTTCTTTAATGTCAAAACCTTCTGATGAGGCTTATTCGTTAATAGAAGAGATGGATACCAACAATTTTCAATTGCCCTCTGAAAGGGTAAATCCTAAAAGAGTAGCTAGTATCCATGATTCTAATGCAATATCGATGTTAGCTTTGCAGATTACTGCAATATCAAAGAAATAAAATTATTATGGAATCAATTATTCTCCAACACCTACTATGATGGAAGAGAATTCATCTGGACAATTTGTGGATGTTCAACCTTCTTATGAGACTTTAAATGCTATAAAAAATAGACCCAACAATCCTTATTCGAACTATTATAACCAAGGTTGGAAGAATCATCCTAACTTTAATTTGAATAACAATTCTTCTAAAAATCAATAATGGGCAAACAACCCAGTAAACCCATTGGGAAATTCATCCAACAATAGAAATGTTAATTATAGACCTTCTTATCCTCCATGATTTAACAGTAACACTCAATTTAAGGAAAAGAAGTTATCAATGGAAGTGCTGATACTGAACATGGATCAATAATTGCAGAATCAAGGAAATCAATTACAACTTCAAGGAAACCCGTTACAAAATCAAGGAACTGCTATCAAGAATATTGAAAACCAATTTGGGCATATCGCTACTGCAGTTAGTAACCAAACATTGGGAACTTTTCATAGTACTGTGGAACCAAATCCAAAAGATCAAGGAAAAGAACAGATAAAAACGATATAATTACAAAGTGGAAAAGAGTTGGAAACAAGAGTGCAGAAAGAAACTGAAACTAAAAAAGAGAAAGTGGATACAGAAAAAGAAAAGGATCATGAATACCCAGATTTAGAATATCTACTTACACCAATAAAAATTAATGTGGAGAAACCTCCACCACCATTTCCTTAAAGATTGAAACAACACAAAAATGATAAAAAATTTTCTAAGTTTATAGAAATTCTTAAGAAATTAAAGGTAAATATTCCTTTCGTAGAAGCTTTAGAGCAAATGCCCAATTAAGTGAAGTTTATGAAAGATATTTTGAACAAGAAAAGGAAGTTCGCAGATAATGAGACTGTTGCACTTAGCGAAGGGTGTAGTGTAATTATTCAGAAGAGGCTTCCTGAAAAATTAAAAGATCCAGGTAGTTTCACTATACCGTGTGCTATCGGTGAAAAATTTTATGAAAGAGGTTTATGTGATTTGGGAGCCAGCATTAATCTTATGTCTCTATCAATCTTCGAAAGATTAGGATTAGGAGAAGTTTCACTTACTTCTGTGACTCTTCAGTTAACGGATCGTTCAGTTATATATCCTAAGGGAGTTATAGAAGATGTGTTAGTAAAAGTTGATAAATTTATCTTTTTTGTGGATTTCATTTTTTTAGATATGGAGGAAGATAAATAAATACCTATCATTTTAGGGAGACCGTTTTTAGCTACTGAAAAAGCTATGATAGATGTTCAAAAAGGAGAATTAACGATGAGAGTTAACGATCAAGAAGTCACTTTTAACATTGCGAAATCTATGAAATACCCTGCTGTTGAAAGAGATAATGAATGTTTT
>NW_018165031.1:49758-51876 GCF_001263595.1 Phalaenopsis equestris | reverse complement strand
TATGCACAAAATTATACTAGATGAACAATATAAACCAAGAGTTGATCCACAAAGGAGATTAAACCCAATGATGAAAGAAGTAGTCAAGAAAGAAATTTTGAAATGGTTGGACACTGAAATTATATATCCTATTTCAAACAGTGCTTGGGTAAGCCAATTCATTGTGTTCCTAAGAAAGAGGAGTGACTGTTGAAATAAAAGAGAATAATGAATTAATACCTATTAGACAAGTTATTGGGTGGCATATTTGCACTGATTATAGAAAATTAAACACTGCCACCAAGAAAGATCACTTCCCTTTACCATTTTTAGACAAAATAATAGATAAACTTGCTGGGCACAAATATTTTTATTTTTTAGATGGATATACCGGTTACCATCAAATTCCTATTGCTTCTGCGGATTAAGAAAATATAACATTTACTAGTCCTTTTAGAACTTTTGCTTTTCGAAGAATGCCTTTCGGATTATGTAATGCACCTGCAACATTCCAGAGATGTATGATGTCTATATTTAGTAAGTTAATTGATGATGGATTGGAAGTATTTATGGATGATTTCTCTGTATTTGGAACATCATTTGACGCATGCTTAAATATCTTAAAAGGGTTTTGGAGTTATGCGAAAGAGCTAATTTAGTTCTAAATAGAGAGAAATGTCAATTTATGGTTGCAGGAGGAATTGTGTTAGGGCATAAAATTTCAGAAAATGGCATGGAAGCAGACCCTGCAAAAATTCAAGTTATATCTAAACTAACACCTCCTACTAATGTAAGAGAGGTTAAGAGTTTTCTTAGACATGTTGGTTTTTACAGGCGTTTTATTAAAGATTTTTCAGAAATTACTAAACCTCTATGCCAACTTCTAGAAAAGGACAAGAAATTTAAATTTATTGAAAGCTGTTTAAATTCTTTCGAGTTATTAAAGAATAAATTAATCACAACCCCTATTATAGTTTCACCTAACTGGAAGAAACCATTTGAACTGATGTGTGATGCTAGGTATGCTATTGGAGCTGTTCTTGGACAAAGGTATGAAAATATTTTTAAAGTTATATACTACGCTAGTAAAACTCTTAATGATGCTCAAATTAACTATATTGTTACTGAAAAAGAGTTAACTGGCCATTGTGTATGCTTTAGACAAATTTAGATCTTATGTAATTGAGACTAAATGTTTTGTGCACACTGATCACTCTGTTATTAAATATCTGATGCAAAAGAAGGATGTCAAACCAAGGTTAATTAGATGGATACCTTTGATGCAAAAATTTGTGGTTATTGATATTGATAGGAAGAGAACTGATAATCAAATTGCTGATCATTTGTCTATATTAAAAAATCATGAAGTATCTGACATTGATAATGAAATTATAGACAGTTGACAGCGACTTTATATATGCTTAAAAATACAAGAATTTGACACCACTACTAGAATATTCAAATCCCCGGTAACGGCGTCAAAAACTTGATGCAACTTTTAATATGCAAGAATTTATGAAACCATATTTATATATTTATATTTATATATTTATAATGATTTATAATGATTTTGTAAAGTCACAACTTCAAACGCAAGTATACGTATCGCTCAAGTGATACAGGGCTCAAGTGGAGTCCCGTTTATCGATTCCACAGGGAAGCGAGGTAAGAGGTCCTTAGTCAAATTATAATCTGCTACTATTAGTCCTTAGACTGACCTTTTTCTTTTTGTAAATTGAAAATTACAAGAATTTGATGACGTTACTAGAAGATTTAAATTCCAACAACGGTGTCGAAATCTTGACTGCGACTTTATATATATGTGTTTGATTTAATAAAGATGTATAGATATAATATTCAATAATGTCAAAGTCAAATTTGTCAACGCAAGTATACGTATCGCTCAAGTAATATAGGGCTCTAATGGAGTCCTAGTTATCGATCCCACAGGGAGAAATAGAACACTACGGACTAAGTCTTAATAAAAAGTAATACTTTAACTACAACGACGACGTTCAATTTGCTAATCTGTCACTAATAGGCATTTGAAATAAGTAGATAATTTAGATAACAAATAAATAATTAATGATAGAAAGTAGGGTTTAATTGTGATATTCAATATATAAGAAAGCATTCTTC
>NW_018165031.1:48175-49675 GCF_001263595.1 Phalaenopsis equestris | reverse complement strand
CATACCTATTTTTTACCCTTTGGTCCAGGCATAAAGAACATTGACTAATCCTATGCTTGGTTACTGATTCTGCGGCTAGGCTGGAAGGATACCGGCTCTCACTTCGGAGCTCCCACGTTCCCCTCACCTGAGGGCTAACATCTACACATCAACACCCAAGCGATAGAACTGAATTGGGGATTTTATTCAGTCAATCTAAGATTTCCAATTCTACGCCCGATAGTAATATTTCCGTATTTATTTGCACCCAACTTCTAAGGGCTTTGACCTTCCTGAATCTTGGATGTAATCTTCACTTTAAGTGTAAAACTCAACATATTTTAACAAATCAATTGGCCAGATTGAAAGTAAATTAAAGATTGAAGTGAAAAGATCATCACAATTTCTTAAACATTTTCATGGCTTCGTCAATTCAAATCACCATTTCACAAATCTCGAGACAAGGAGAAAGACAGAGAAAACTACTAATAACTCATGGGGAAAGCACAACAAAACTCAGAATTTATATATGAAATTAAAGCCATACAAACTATAACAAGTAAATAACTTATCTCTAAATTTCTCCTTAACAACACTCCTTGAAGTTCCTCTGAATCTCTTCCTTTCTTTACAGCACACGGAATTCCTCTTCGAAGTAGCAAGGAGGAAGAAATCTCTCACTTTCCCTCCACCCTTAGAATTTCTCGAAGAATTCCTCACAGTTACACGCTCTAGCAAGCTCTCTACACACTAATGAAACCTATCTAACCTCCAGAACTCCTCTATTTTCGGCCAAAATCTTCTTTTTAAAGATGTGGATGAGTTTTCCCAAGAGTTGCTTATGCACCCCTCCAAAATCCGGCCTTATCCATTGTACAAGCACACAAAAAAGTGATCTTTTCATATATCACGTACGTTGTCCGAACGTAGCTTGCTTCCAGACTCAGCAGTGAGAGGACTATTGACAGCGACTTTATATATGCTTAAAAATACAAGAATTTGACACCATTACTAGAAGATTTAAACCCCCGGCAATGACGCCAAAAACTTGATGCAACTTTTAATATGCAAGAATGAATGATTTTATAAAGTCATAATTTCAAACGCAAGTATACGTATCGCTCAAGTAATACAGGGCTCTAGTGGAGACCCGTTATCGATCCCATAGGGAAGCGAGGTAAGAGGTCCTTAGTCAAATTCTGATCTATTACAATTATTCCTTAGTTTGGAATGTCGATTAAAATGATGTTTTATCTAGCAACTACTCTTAAAGGCAAGTGTTAAATGTAAAGATAGTAACTATAACTAAATCTAAATATTAATTCTAAATATAATCCTTTTTGGATGAATTAGTTTGGAGAATTTTGAGATATTAAAAACTACTATTCTTATGTAATGAATTGGATAATGTAAAGGAATGAGATGCATTAAATATTGTATGTGTCAAATAGAAGCAATCCTATTCTTTACCCTTTGGTCCAGGCATAAAGAACATTGACTAATCCTATGCTTGGTTACTGA
>NW_018165031.1:45404-47890 GCF_001263595.1 Phalaenopsis equestris | reverse complement strand
GTCTTTATTGTAATGTAAATAAAGTGCAAGTAAAAAACCATCACATTTATAATTAAATCCGCTTTTAACATGCATCACAAAATCCTAAACATGAATTCTACTCAATACAAAAGAAAAGTAAAATGAAAATAACGACATGATCTTCTCATACCATTATTTCCAAACAATAAGAGAGAGTGAGAGAAACACATCATAAAACATGAAGAAATCACAACGGAAAACTTCATTTAACCGAAGCAAATCCACTAGATAAGTGCTTACAACACCATAAGATAATGAGACAAAACCATAAGATAATGAGAAACACAATACTTAGTTTTTTTCCTTGAAAGAAAAAAGAAAATCTCTCCCACAAAGTCTCCTGCCAATCCATGCAATGCTAGAACATATCCTTACAAATTCTTTCAAAATCTCCTCTCCAATCTCTCCAAAAGGGTAGAAATCTACATTTCTACTCCTATTCTAAAAAACTTAAACTTTCTCTACACTTTTCCTAACATTCCTCTCACACAAAACCCCCTTTTTCTAACCTAACTTCGTTCTTTTAAAGTGTAGGGATGAAGTTTGAAGAGTTTCCACAAGAACCCTTTCAAAAAGCATCCAAATACGTTGAATTTTGACCCACAACCGCCAAAAGTCGGTCTATAGTTGTCCCGGGCGCCATCGGTGGGCTCGAGGGCATCGTTGGCGAGCTTTTCTGTCATTTTTCAGTCTTCTCGGGTAAATCTCGCCGTCGACGAGCAGATTGCGTAGCTCCACCATTTCGCTCCGTTTCGCTCCATTTTAGCTCTGTTTCGCCCCATTTTAGTTGTGTTGTGTTCCTAACAGATAACCCTTCAAAATAAGCATGAAAACAACCTTCCTTTAAAGTGTAATCTCATTCAAAAATATGTAAGAAGTGTAAAAGAGATTAAGCATCGAAAGACTTATTGAAAGGTGACAAAGCAAAATTTCATTTCTTGCTTGTTTTTGCTCCAAATTGCACCGTTTTTTCATCTTTTTGTTCCAATCACCATAATTCATCATACTTGAAATAAAACATCAAAAATACCCTTCTTTAAAGTGCAATATCATCAAAAACAATGTAAAATAGGTATGAAAATCTCAATATTTTTTTTTGTCAAAACTTTCCCTAATGAAAAACTTTATAATATTAATGAGTGGAAAATATCATGGTATGCTGATATTATTAATTATGTCGTAAGTGATATTTTGTCACCTATGTTGACATTGCAACAACAAAAAAAATTCATTCATCATGCAAAAGCATATTTTTAGGATGAACCTTATTTATATAAACAATGTAAGGATCTTATTATGAGAAGATGTGTACCTTATGAAGAACCTGAACTAATCATTCAGAAATGTTATGATTCTGAATTTGGAGGACATTTTGGGATTGATAAAACTGTTTATAAAATTTTACAAGCTGGATTCTATTGATCTACTCTGTTTAGAGATGTTTACAAATACATAAAAACTTGTGATCGATGCCAACGAGTAGACAATATATCTAGAAGAAATGAAATGCCTCTGAATTTCATGTTAGAAGTTGAGATCTTTGATGTTTGGGGATTAGATTTCATGGGACTATTTATTCCTTCATTTTGGAACTTATATATATTAAATGTAGTAGACTACGTTTCAAAGTGGGTTGAAGCTCAAGCTTTACATCGTTGTGACGCTAAAAGTGTTTCAAGATTTTTAATGAAAAATAGTTTCACTAGATACAGAATGTCGAGAATGATTATCATTGACGGATGATCCCATTTTAAGAATAAATACATTCAGAGATTGACAGAAAAGTTTAATATTATTCATAGAATCTCTACTTCCTATCACCCTCAAACCAGTGGGTTAGCTGAAGTTTCTAATAGAGAGATTAAACAAATATTTGAAAAAATTGTAAACCCTAGTAGAATAGATTGGTCTACTAGACTGGATACCGCATTATGGGCTTACATGACTGCTTATAAAACTCCTATTGGAATGACTCCTTACAGACTAATTTTTGGAAAGACTTGTCACTTACCAGTAGAATTGGAGCATAAAGGATATTGACAATTAAAGAATTCAATTATAATTTGAAAGATGCTGGTGAGAAGAGATTGTTACAATTGAATGAATTGGAAGAATTAAGAAATAAATCTTATGATAACAATAGACTTTATAAGGGGAAACTAAAGTTATGACATGATCATAAGATTAACCAGAAGAACTTTGAACCAGGACAAGAAGTTTTGCTTTACAACACAAGTCTAAAGTTATTCCCTGGGAAATTAAAGTATCGTTGGTTAGGACCCTTTACTGTGAGTCAAGTTTATACTTATGGAGCTGTTGAAATTAAAGATTAAAAGACTGGGAATAGATTTAAAGTAAATGGACACATATTAAAACCGTATTTTGAGGGTAAAAGACCAAATTTTAAAGAGGTTTTAATGATCAGTCAACCTGAGTAATACCTGAATAGGTCGGGCTGACGACGT
>NW_018165031.1:20933-45367 GCF_001263595.1 Phalaenopsis equestris | reverse complement strand
TTCTTTATTTTTATTGCGATTATAGTAGTTTTATTTGAAATTATCGTTAGTTTGTGGTAGTATTGAACTCTACTACTCATATTTACCCTTAAATCATCATCAAAATTGGATCCATAGAAAAATTGAAACGCATTTGGACCAGAGCAAAACTGTGCAATTTTTGCCTTGGGCGCCGACGGTGGGTTTTTCTCGAGAGTCCAGGCAATTAAATTCTAAAGGCTCACCGACAACGCCATCGACGCCGCCGAAGGCGAGACCGGCGGGATGACGGTTTCCGGAGTTTGAATGGACGATTTTTGGCAGTTTTAGGCGGGAGTTACTCCTTTTAAACTTTCAAATTCAATTCCTAAGTTCATATTTCCCAAAAAACAAAGTGAAACTCTACTAAATTCATCCCTATGACGTCCAATTCCCCTTAAAACCATAGAATGCGAGTGTTCAATCGGAGAAAGTTCATTAGTGCGGAGGCGCAACGAATCTTCAACAAGGTGCTGACAAAGAAATAATTAATCAAGGAACGAGGATTCGTAAATCAAGGATTGAATAATCCATCGACGAAAATTGAAGAGATGATTGTGCGACGAAGATGGGAAATGTTGTGCTACACTACAGCCGTCGTAGTTGTTCCCGTGGTGAAAGAAATTTACGCTAATTTGCATGGAATCAACTAGGGAGTTGTCTATGTGCGAGGTAGATGGATAACTTTTACTTCTGCATGGATTAATGAGTTATACATGATCGAGAATGTTCATGTCTGCCATTTTTTCAACTTCGTCCCGACAAGAAACCTGATGAATGAGATCTACCAATATTTAACGGACGAAACTGAAGACTGATAAATGAGAGAGAACGGGTATACATGCCCGCTTCTAATTCTATACATCAATATAAAATGCAGAATTAAGATACGGGTCATGAACATCTGCTCCTGGTTCCCTCCACGTTGTTCCCGTACCAAACACCTCAAAACCCGTGCCCATATCTTATTTCTGCTACAGGACTCTCCTAGACTTTAAAAGTACATAGAGAAAAATAAAAAAACTGAATCATGCATGAAAGCAAGTGTCAGCGGGAAAACTCACATGCAAATAATGTATCATGACTCATTCCTTAAAAGTGGGAGAGCTAATATCATCTGCAAGCAAAATGGTCAGAAATCATTATTTGCTCCCCCATAGCAGCACCTGTGTGTGTGTGCATATAAATAAGCATGACTCCCTGCAGAAGAACGCTCTAATACACTACCATACATATGCAACATGCAGACATACCACAAGCTTAATGCAAAAGAAAGATACCTAGCTAGAGCAACTAATCCAACAGAAAACAATAACAGGCATCAAAAAGATTATATAGCACCCTAAATCCTAGCCTATCACACCATCTAACGAAAAGTGCGTCAACCAAGTATCTAAGTGTGGGGTAGGTCTGGGTACAGTATGACTTTGACAGGGTCGCCATACTGGCCCCATCCTAAAGATCCGAAGGATCTAAAGGGCGTCACGGGGAGTGGTGAAACAAGTTATATCTATTAGATCTTTAGCACAGTCATACTCGTGTCAATCCCGGTGTCTTAACTCGCATTGCTCACCGGGATCAACCCAGCAAACAATGCTCATTAAGGCATCGCGACCAATTAAGGCATCGCGACCAACACCACAAGGTCACTCTCCTAACGAGCCAAACTTGCTACCCATGCAAACATGCAAATGCAAGTGTGGACAATCATTTGACAAAAGTGATGAGTGTACCGTAGGGCAGTGACTCAGGAGAAGATGGGCATACTATGTGGGCAGCGACCCGAACAAATGGGTTTGTCGTAGCGGCAGTGACCCAGAGATGGGTGTGTCGTAGAGGCAATAGCCCGAGGAAATGGGTGTTTCGTAGCGGCAGTGACCACAGGAAGGTGTGTCGAGGCGACAATGACCAAAAGAGATGGGTCTACCATGGAGGCAGCAACCCAAAGAAGGTGTGTCGAGGCGACAGTGACCGAAAGATATGGGTGTGTCGTGGCGACAGTGGCTCGAAGGTGTGTCAAGGTGATAGTGACAGAAGGTGTGGGCATGCCCTGGTGACAGCGGCCCGAAGAAGTGAAGCACAAGCAAATGATAATGATCATTCAAGCGAACACATATAAGATGCAACATGCAAACTGACAAACATGTGATATAATGCAAAAACAAACAAGCATGCAAGTGATCGGTCGATCGAATCGTGGTGGTCGGTCAAACCAAAGTGATTGGTCGACCGGACTGGAGCGGTCGGTCTAACCAAAGTGAGAAGCTCACCGGGCCAAAGCGGCCTATCAAAGCGAAGTGAAATACTCGCTGGATCGGGGTGACCTGTTGGAAGGAAGTAATATGCTCACCGGGTCAGGGTGGCCGATCAGAATGAAGTGAAATGCTCACCTAGTCGAAGCAACCGGTGGGAGCGAAGTGAAATGCAACATGCACCAAGCAAAAAAATGCAATGCAATCCAAAGCACACAAATATGCAAGTAACCAACAAGGCTTGTGCTAGTGACCTCACTCGGGAAACCTAAGGTTTAGACCCTTTGATATACGACATCGCCGCCTCTTTCTCTGGTGAGAAAGTGTGGGGAGTTTCTCCCCGGATCTCTGAGGGGGAAATTCTCCATAACGTCGCGAAATAGGATAGCTACAAAGTTTTTCCCATTTTGCAAACTCCTTCATAAATTGTAAAGAAAGCCAGCTACAAAGCTTCTCTCGCTTTGCCAAGTCCGACCTCCCAACTTCTCCAAGCAAAACTGGGTAACCCAAAGCAAGGAGAGTGAGGGACTTCGACCCCATCAGAACATGTGCTAAGGCTCACAACAAAGGGGAGACATTTGACTCTACGAAGGGTGTTGGCTACGCACGGGAAATCCTAACCATAAGCTTTGCTCTAGGAAATCCAACGATCCATCACGCAGGCACGTCGTCGTGCCGACCTAGACCGACGCACACACCCCATGTGGGAGATCGAACCCACATGCCTAGACACCATTAAAACCTAGGGCCAGCTATGAGTTAAGAAATCTAACCACCGTGACGGTTGCGGACGCGTTTTCTTTGCTTGCTCCAAGCTTGCCGGCGTCGGATCCATACTCCAGTGTACCTTGTCAAACATGCACAGGGCAATAAAAGACCCAATGAGGGCAGGACTCAGTGAGGTATATGACGTAAATATCACAATTTATGACAATACGACCAAAATGTACCTTTGAGAGGGGTTGTTCCATGCCGGCGAAAGAAGGGAAGCTTTCCTCGCAAAGGAAAAGATGAGCACGCCTCTTTAAGCCGCTGTTCTGCCACTGTCCATCGACGGTAAGACACTCTGGTGACATTCTAACCACCGAGGAATGAGAGCCGACAAGGTGCTTCGGCGACGGAGCTTTCCAGTGGAACACACAAAGAAATCCAAGAGAGAGGATGGTGCTCTGCCCTCGATCTTGTGCGCGAAGGAGGCGACGACAGAAACCTTGCTGTCCGAGGTTTCGTCGGTAGAGGAAGCCTTGTCGGCGGGAGAGGGGCCGAAGAGACGGCTTGGCCGGCAAAGGGGAAACTCAAAATGAGAGAGCATGCCGGCGAGGGAGAGCTCGGATTGGTGAGGGAAAAGCTGAGGTCGGTGAAAAGTCGACGTCGAAGTGTAAGGAGGTCGCTGGGACGTCGCCGACGAGAAGGGGAGGCCGCACGTCCGGCTGGCTGAGAGGAGGAGGTGGCGCTGCCTGACCAGCTATTTGGAGGAGGTGCTTGGATGGATAAGGTGGTCGGCGGCTGGAGGAAGTGACGCCGACGTTTGACGGCGAGCAGCGGCGGCCTCTGGGCTTCGAGCTCGGGCTGGGGACGCGCGACGGCTAGTGTTCGCGAGCAGGGTTCGTGCGATTCTAAAGAGGAGCTGTAGCAATAAGTTAAATAAGAGATAACATATAATAATAATATTACTATATAAAAAAATAATATTATTATTATTATCGTTGGTGCATTTCTAGCTCGTACACTTCCTCACAGCGAAGTGTATGTCGTTCTAGGAAAAAATCAATGTTCCAAACACGCTGGTATGATTCGTTTCGTCGTTTAGGGTCGTTTGGACCACTTTTTCGATGATCAGACACAAAATGATAATTCACGTATTTTTAGCCTGCCCGCGAAGTCATTGCGAAATGAACATCATCCCTAAATGGAATCGATGTTCCGGACTCACTCGCATGGTCCGTTTCGTCGTCCGGGGTCATCTGAACGAGCTCACTGGTGATCAGGCCAGTTTGAGTGAATTTCACGCGCGACGCGACGAATAATATTCATTGACCCGATCGGATCCATACGACAAACAAAATGTCGACCGGCCTTCGCTTAAGCGAAAGCCAAAGTCTAGTAGAATGACCTTGACTACATGTCCCTCAACACGTGTTGAAAGGTCCAGGGTGAGTGTCTCGAGCCAACGGATGCTGCGGACGAACCGTAGACCATCTTAAGCCATGCCATCAAACACTCTACACTCGTAACATCAGAAATTAATGCCAACAGACATAGAAGTGAAAATGAAACAACAAAAAAGAATACCATATTTTATTTTGTTCAAATTCTACTTAGTCGACATCAACACATGAAGTGACAAAATTTGATCTTAAAAAAAAATCATAATTGTAATATACAAAATTAGGAGGACATTCTTAAGGATAAATAAAAAAGAAAAAAAAAACTAATTTTAATTCAGAAATTACAATTATGTTTTTTTTTCCAAATTTTAATTCCAAAGTTCACCCTACATAAAAAAGATAAATAAAAAAGAAAATCCAATAAAAAAATCATAATTCCATCACCTCATTTCAAGGTTTATCAATTTCTTGTATGTACTTGAAAATTACAATGCTTTAATGGTACCCTAGTTGGTCAGAGGGTATCTCAATGAAAGATGTTAAAGACTCAATTTCTTGAAACCATAGTTAAGGACCAGTTCCTATAGTAGGTTTATCTTTAAAAGGAAAAAGAGAGGGATACAACTATTTTGTGCACTTCACCAATCCTGATAGAAACAAACTTTGATACTTACTAACATATTTTGCCAAGCTTAATGGATCCACCTACAAGCTATCTTGTGGTGTAATCAAATTCTTGTGTTCCATACCTTGACATAAAGAGTTATACAAGTCAATGTTATTAACATGATTGAATTGAAATAACACACTATTACATCTAAATAGACTATCGAGGCATCAAATAGGAGGAGAGTATGAAGAGACCCGAAAAATAAAAAAATATAAAAAACATGAATAAAACTCAAGATTTTTATTATTTGACTAACATTAAGTTTAGGATAATGGGACACAAGAGAGGATTAATTTACTAAATGTAAGAAATAAATGATACTCAATTTATAAGGACATTTATCAAACCTTTCTAAAACTAGAACTGAGACATTAAAATTTATCCTCATAGTTACTTGACAACTTCAACATTATTTTGTGGAACTCGACACCATCAATAAAAAATTAAGAGTTCATCCTCTCTTTTTAATCATTTATCACTTTCCACAAGTAATATCATAATATGCTATTTTACTTTGCTTTATTTCTTTTTTTAAACATAGTTAAGAAGTTTCTCCCTATAAGGTGATTTCTAATGAAGATTCAAAATTATGTTTTAGAAGCAACAATTTCAAAGTTGATTACTTGAAATGTCACATGCATATTTACTCGATAAGATGCACCTACTTTGCTTGCTTCTGCAAGCCATATAAAAACAATTACCAAGCAAGTCCAAAATTTATCAGTCATATGTCCTATTTTTTCCTCACGTGAAATCTCTAAATTAAACATAACTACCTCTGTTTTGTCGCATATTAAAAATGAAAATATGAATCATTGTATCATACTTCATAGATAAACAAATTTGCATTTAAACTAAAATCATCTTCAAAAAATAATTTGAACTCAACATGCATTATTGAATTGATTATTGTAATCACAAATTATGACAATTTTTTGAACCAACCAAACAACATTAATGATTGCCTTTATTTGAAGAGAAGATTAAAGGAGATTCAAATTGTGTGGAAGATAGAAGATCAAAAGGCTTTGTTAGTTTCACATGTTGATATGTATTAAGAAGTCAAATCCTATAGTTTAATCTTCCCCTAAGTTTGTAAATTAAATTTATATATGAGTCAGCCTAGATTCATATTTCTTATGAAGTTGCACTCTTTTCCTATAATACATAAAGTCTGATAGTAATTTTTTTGTTCCACATCCATCAAGTTAAAACTTGTGTTTGAGCTCTTGCATTGTTCTTATATTTTGTGTGCTAGTCTTGTGAAGCAATTATAAGTTCGTCACATCACAACAATCTTGTCTACTTTAATATTATACGAGTTATTTTTTTTAAAAAAAAACATTGATATTGTCGATATAATTTGTAGTTTTTATCAATCGTAATCATTGGAACATTTCTAAATTTGATTTGAATATCCTTTAAGTCAAAGAAACTGGAGAAGAGTTCAACAATCTGAGTCATCAAAAGAACTTTGGATGATTTGGATTGATTCTACTTGATTTTATATTTCAAAATTATTAGACCCATCCAAAATGATATAAATGACAGAGTTCTTGTAGCTATATCATGAAAAAACCACAGTCAATTGAACAGGAAACTACTCATTCTCAGCCACAATCCTCAACATTATCATCTCATAGACAAAACTTAAATTTAAAGAGGCAAAATAGTATTTCTCTATTTCTTGTACATCAAGTCCTTACAGTATTCCCAAAACTGATATCTAGAATTACTAACTGATGACTGGTACTAACTTTACATATTTATATCTATACATATATAGTATTATACAATAATACACGCACACATACAAGCATGGCTGAAACCAAACTCATAAGTCTCATTTATAGTAACTGAACTTTCCACTTATGCAATCTTCATTTCAATATATCTGCAATTGTTACTCCATCCATTTCACCCAAGAAGAAAAGCTTGAATTCAGCTAGCACCACTTGGTTGATTAATGAGCATATTAAACTGGAGATTCACAAGATTTCTGGTCTGGTGAAGTGAAAGGCAGCCACTTACTCTTTGATTTTGATTTCTTATTTGATATTGCAATGGCAATGTCATTTGGGAAGAGGTTTTTGAACACAAAGGCATGGATGATTGTATTAAGAA
This sequence comes from Phalaenopsis equestris, assembly GCF_001263595.1. NCBI lineage: Eukaryota > Viridiplantae > Streptophyta > Magnoliopsida > Asparagales > Orchidaceae > Phalaenopsis > Phalaenopsis equestris. The sequence continues at coordinate 38,195 of NW_018165031.1, read as the reverse complement.
GAAGAATCGATACAGTCAAGGTAGAGACTGTTGAGAGGGGAAGGAGAGCTTTTGAACTATAATTATTGACTTGATCTGCATATCTTATTGTTGCAATCGCAGATCCAGCCATTGGAAACGTGTATGCCCACCATGCTAATGAAAACCTATCAGATTTACAGTATGTTCAGATAAAGCAGTTCCAGAGATTATATATTAAGTTATGAGAAAGTTATATGAAAGCTACCTAAATCCTCTGAAGAAACTAACTCGAACAGCCTGCAAAAATAAAGAGCAATCATGAGAAGGATTAGATTGATGGATGCTAATGATCTTTTTAATAACTAATTTAGATTTGCTTGTGGATCTTTTTTTTTTTAATCTTATTTGTTTGAATATTCACTTCAAATATACTACAAAATCTCTAAATTAGTAAAATTGATATGCTATAGAGAAACTTACAAGGGAAGAATATAGGAACATGGCGACGAAGTAAGGGATTCTTGCACCAATACCAAATTCACCAGAAATTTTAGCCCATGCAGTGCAAGCAACACTAGGTGCAGCTATGAATAAGAAGAAGACTGGATGAAGATCCTTTGGCAGAGTGTCATTTGTTGGAAGCCTCTGATACAAAGTGACAAATAGCACAGTGTAATGCGCCAAACCAACTGCAAAGAAAAATATAGGACCTTCTTTAAGTCCTATATTTGCCCCTAACAATGCACCAACAAAGTTTCCGACCACGGCCAAATGATTTGAAGGATTAGCCACCTTCGAAAGCCTTTGTTCACCTCCGAGCATCCACTGGCCATACATCTTCAGATCAAGGCAGAGTATTGGGACCATGAGCACATACCATAAGATATCAGGTATGCTTTTCCCAACTTGCGGGGGCAAACCAATTGCGAAAAATAGACAAGCTACCCATGGAGCAAAAAAGAAGTTGATTCTCACAGGATGGTAGTACTCTCTTTTTACTGCTGCAAAGTAAAATATGATCTTAAGAAGATATATTGAGGCCACCAAGCTAAATACGCCAATTGAGATGCACCACAGGACAATATTGATGGTTGGGCTTATATTCATAAAGCTCATTGAGGGAGATAAAGCCAGTGCTTTCCATAGCATGGCTTGGCTTCCCACACCAAGGCATATACCGAAAGTGGATATCGGAAATCGAAGTAGAAAAGGCCATGTCTTGTCATTAGGAAGAACAAGCTCCTCTGATTCCTAAAATTTGCAGGAAACCAAGTATTCATCACATGGGCAATTAACTAGAGATGATGCAAATATTAATGAAAAATATGTAATCACTTACTCTCAGAGTGTCTAATTCTGGTCCTTCTAAGGCGTCCAAGTAACGATCCAATGCTGGCAAAGATTCTGTTTCTGTGTCTTGTGAATCGTTGATGACATTAGGAGGCTCAATTGGCTTCCCGCGAAAATTTGAGAACTGCCTCTCTAATTTTCCTGACATTTTCTTGAAGGCATCATAGCTCGTGTCTTTGAAAGTTTCATGCGGTTGCCAATTGGCAAATCTACTTGCAGCAGAGACACTGGAACACATGCGTTTTAAAAAGTTTCTGAAATTTTTTGTTGGTGCAGTGTTGTTTGAATCCCCATTTTTCAAATCAGAATTCTCTGGAATGCTTTCTTGGCCGTTAATGCCAATTCCTCTCCCTGTTTTATCATCAAAGACAAGCTTTTGGGATTGATAGATATCTGCAGCAGAATCAGAAACAGGTAGGAAGATTGAAACAGACTGAAATCGCTTAAGAGATTCATTTGGCTCCATGGAAGAACATTGAGGATGACTATCAGCTCTTGCCGAGTAAACTTGGCCTTTTTTTGCATCTGCTCCCTGAAATAAAAAGTTGAGGTTTTTTAAAAAATGAACTTTTCTTCAAACGGGAATGAAATTATCAAACAAACCAAATTAGAGTCTTGAAGCATCACACCTCCATATGTATACTGTAATTGTTGAATTGGAGTTGGTTAAGAGCAAGTGGCAATTTGTAAGGAGAACATAATGGCCTTATATACTTGCAAAAAACCTGAAATATCTAATTTTTTTTTCATTCAAACATTTTAATGGAAAACTAGCTATTTGTGCTTGGAATGGACACGCAATAGCACAGTCTCACAACAGGCGGCGATGTAAGGCTAAACATTTAATAATACAATTGATTTGGAATGCGTTTGTAATGTAGTCAACCTAATGAAATGATGCGCAAGAAAGGACTCTCGGAAAAACATATGAGTTTTAGTAATCAGGATATGATGACTAAATTGGGACACTCAGATACTACCAAGTCAAGATGGATGAAGTCAAACAAATTTCAATATATAATAAGATGAAATTTCTGATCTCTTAAAAATTTTCTTGATAAACTCGTTGAAAATTTTAAAAAAAAGCTTTATTGTGCAATATGTATCAAATAGTTTCCATACATCCCTCAAAAATAATATTTATTGACATGGAACTTGGTATATATTTGGACCAGATATTAAAAAAAAAAAAAAAAGGAAATACTGACTCTACAGTTTATGATCAAATAAAGTGTTTCAGTGAGACGAATCAAATGAAATAAAAAGACAACTTGAGTTGTGTCCAAGTGAAACTAGATATGCACTTAAAACATATGAAGAAATTTTTTAGATGATTTTTGGGAATCAAATTATCTTCAGATCTAATAAGTTTATCGTCAAATCGAGCATCTCGACGAGAGAAATAAAATGAACCCATGATCATCGAATTTTGACATCATTAAGTTATTTAAATAATCATAAAATTGCATTCTATTAAGGTGAAAATAGGGTGTCATCTGATATAGTGGTCTGAATTCATGAAACATTTGTGCATAATGTCACTCCAGAAATCTATGAATAGATCCCACTCTCTTCATGACAGGAGACTCGGACCTGGGTGAAAAGACAAAAAGTTCTACGCTCTTGAAGACTTCTGAGCTCCACCGCTGTATGATTGTCACAGATTGACTGTTATGGTTGTTGGAACACGTTACTGTCGTTGCGCCAGGCGACTATCTTCAAGTTGCCTTGCCACGATCGGTCCAACATCGTTGAGCCAACATTGTCGTTGTTGAGCCACTACATTCTTCATCTTGTAACCATTCACCGAACGACCAATTGCAGGACACTGTCGCAGTGCCAGACCATTAACGTGGAGTGAAACCAAAATTTTTGAGTTGTCTTCACGCCCATCTGACCACCACTATTGTTGCCATCAGACCGCCATCATCAAACCACTTACTCTAGGTCACCATCATTGTGCTAGACCATCACTGGATTGCTGTGGCAACCAGACCACCAACACCTTATCAATGTCAAGCCACAGTTGCCACTATCAATTAGCCACTACCGCTGTTGTTTGGCCACCATCATCAGACCATCGTTGTTGTACTAAGAAATAGTCAACAAAATGCCACTGTCATAAGATAAACATCACCCATACAAAGTCAACGGACTGTCTCCATGTCAGACTACTGATGTTGGGTCACTATCGTCGAGTTCTCACCACCACCATCAAGCCTTCATTGCTGAACCATCGACGTATGTCTGACTACCATCGTTGGGTTGTCGTTTACATGCGACCACCAACACCCGTCAGATGTCAAGTCACTGCAACCATCAATCGCATTTCCTGGACATCGTAATATTTTTTTCATCATCATAGGACCACCGACACCCAACCCATGTGAAGACACCATCAGATCATCATTATTGGACCACAATCACCATTTTGAACCTTTTTTACCATGTTGTTGATGCCATAATACTACCATCACTTGAACAGTTCAGTGTCATAACTCCGACCATTATCTCCAGCCCACCATCAATGTTGTCAAGTTGCCACCAGAAGACTAACATCATCACTATATCATCATATGTTGGCCACCGCTGCATCACCGCCGAGTCAAACCACTTTCATAAAGTCATCGCCATCTTTGAGACGTTGTCGCTAGACCACTATCGCTTTATCGAAGCTATAGTTGTCACTGCTATCATCTTACCACTACTGCCTTTTTCAGGTAATTATCTCTTGGCCATCACCATCGTTATATCACATTCGCCTATCAACCACATTAACACGATCAAATGTTGATATTGTTGCTACTACCACTATTGCTTATTCATTGTCGCAGGTTCTATTAGTCCACAAGTGCATGACTGATGTCATTGCCACCATTATACTTCTATTGTAAAATTGTCATTGCTATATCACTCCCATCTTGCTATTTTTGCAAATTTTGTTAATCACCATTACCAAGCAACTGCCGCCATCGGTGCTAATAAATCTAGATTTCCATCAAATAGCCTCTACCGTCAATCTTCTATCATTGCAGTCAGATCACTATCACTTCTCAAATATTTTCTCCTATTCTTGTAGTAATATATTATATTATTTCCGAACTAAGAAATTCTTGTAACATATTATTGCATTGTGGAGCCTAGATGCACCCATAGTCGAAGATGCTCCGATGCCTGAATATGGCAAAATCATGTCCAAAACGGTTGTAGTTTCATCAGGTTGCATAACTACATTGCAACGAGGATTGCCACACCACAAAGGATTGCTAATTTTCGTCTTCTTTCTGACAAAGCAAAACAATTACGCCGAAAGTAGGCTTGACCACGCCAAAAAGTACGTTCCTTAAGTATGTGATTTCGAACAATGAAGATAAAATCACTCACATGGAGTGTTTCAACATGGTTCTCCTGACATGCACTTTCTCTTGCAAGATCAAGAGAAAGGGTTTGTAGCAAACTCTTGTAAGTTCTGTTGATTGTGTAGCGAAGATTTGAGTGAGTATTTTTGTACATTTCTTGTTCTTTTTAATGAAAATTTCACAACGGTGCGGCTCCATGATTTTTTCCCATCCTTGACTTTTTTCATGTAAATCTTGGTGTAATTTTTTTCTGAAATTTTTGTTGTGCTTTTGTTCGAATTTTTATTTTAGATTTCTCAAATTGGTGGGATCCTATTTCGCTGCGCGATTTTGATTTCCAATTGATTGAAGCCATAGAACTATACAAGATTCCAACCCAATAAGTGGTATCATACCAGTGTTTTTTTTATTCGAGTTGAAGCAATGACCAATGAAGCAAGTTATGAAGCAGAGAAGTTCAATGGATCTAACTTCACATTCTAGAGGAGTCATGTGAAGGATTTGTTATGCATATATATATATATATATATAAATATATATAAAATTCATTTCAATAATAGTTCTAAGATTAGGATTCCTTGGATATATATGAATCTCATTTTCTTCATTAGAAAATCTAGTTATATTTTGATACTCCATTATACCTCCCACAAGAACTTTTGACATGATAATTTTGGTGGCATGAAACCCATCAATAAAAATACTTGATCCTCCCACGAGCTGCTAGCAGAAGACAAATGGCTGAATGGTCATGGGAATTTCAGTCGGCCAATTACTGCAGACAAGGCTGCGGGAAATATTTAATCATATATAATTTTTTTTTTAAAAAAAAAAGATAAAGATCATAAGAAAAAAAATACAAATCTATTAAGAAAGAGCAAGATATTTTAAAAATAATATGTTATTAAATCCTTGAATAAAAAAAAAAATAGTAAAATCGGCTCGATTTTATTTTATTGTATTTGTACAAATGAAAAAAAAAAATATTCCATACGTCAGCTGTCCGTTCTCGACCGTCGATCAAAGCAAAACTGTATTTCGATGGGCCCCACTTAAAACAAAACAAAAAAAAAATAAAAAAATTGTGATCGACGGCCCAGATCGGAAACCGTATGAAAAAATTTCTCGTAAAAAAAAATAAGATACAATAGAAAAGTGTAAAAAAAGATGCAAAAGAAAAAACAAAATCAACTTGCTTTCATTATTATATTCTACAATAAGACAAACAATTCAAAGCATATATTATTCAAAGCATTTATATATACCAAAAGATAAAATATTTAATGAAATTAGAATATTTAAAAGCAGGAACATAAATAAAATATAGTTGTAAAAAATTATTAAAAATGTATTTATTAGTCCAAATAGTTATATTAAATTATTTGTAAGATTGGGCATTTATTTTTGTATCAAATCAATTACTCATAAATCCTTTGGGATAAATCAGCAGGGCATAGCTAATCGGTAGTTGTGCATGTATTCACCTTATAAAGCAGTCACTCTAGTAATATATATCATATAAATATATAAAAGATATTATCATTATAGATTTATTTTATCTTCTTTTTAATATCTCTTTTCATATATGCTATGAATTATTAATGTTATAAAATATAAACTAATGCATATTATTCAATAAATAGGGTGTAAAATAGCAGGGGGGGGGGAGATATAATTATACAGTAATGAACAATAATTTGAAAGAGGTGTTCGTAGCATAATTCTCTATTTATAGAGAAATGTGGTACAATATGTGAAATTACATTTATTCCCCTACTTGATAAGGGGTTGTACGCGTTGTTATAGATGATTTACATATGTGGGGCCCAGGGCCTGATTGTTCTAAGGCTCGGTTAGTTGGACTGGCGAGCCATTTGTAGGCGTTGTCGGTCGGCTAAGTTTGGTGAATATTATCGGTTGGCTACGCTAATGAGGCTTCTCGGTTGGCCAAGTCCGGTAGGGATTGTTGTTCAGTTAGGCATAATGTTGTCGGTTGGTTGTACTTTCATTGACAAAGGATAGGCAAGATGGACTCAGTCGACTAAATCATGTCCACTGATTGGTCAAGTTTGGTTGCTGACCCTCGATCTCTAATAAGGAGCTTCTGTTGACAGAGAAGAGCGGGTAAATCACAACAATTTAATGTGTAGTTGTGCTTATACGAAGAGATATAGAGGAATGACTGAGACTTATCTTATTGATTCTTGATGATGTTCAGAGAATGTTGGTTACCTCCGATAGAATTTTACGACCCGATGGGTTACTTCTCACTTGGGTTGGTTTCACCCTAAGGAATGGCTTGGATCCCCTCTATGCTTTGGTTCCAAAAAAAATCACCTGTGTCGGGGCTGTTCGGTTGTCTTAGTTAGTCTTGGTCTTAATATTTTTGATCAAATAATTGGGCCTCCGAGTTCTACTCAGTGGGCCCTACTTTGATAGTTCTTGTCCCGTCTACACTGTCAAATCAACTCGAGTTTCATTCTGTCACTTTTTTTGCATATATATTTCATTCTTTGATCTTATAGTTTTCTAGAAGTGGTGTTGTGATAAGGCAAAATAATTTAAGGCAAAAAATAGATTTCATTTATGGCAATCAATGATTCAATTAATGTCTCAAGATTATTGTGCCTTGCATTTCTATAAACGGGCTTGAAGTGATGATAACTTTCATCTCCTTCTCATCTTCGCCTTGTTTGGGTTGTCTAAATTCCAAGCACCACCGTGGTGAAAAGAGCGGAGGCATGGCCTAAGGCTTATGACTGGGCATCATATCTAAAAGTCTTTTGCAAGATAAAGATGATGTCTCGACCGGAGGGTGAGAAGAGGAAGAAGAAGGTTGTAACAAAGAAGAGGAAGACATCTAATCCCGAGGATCAAGTGGGATCGTCCAATTTGCTCCATGGCCTCCAACGAGAAGATGCTAGAGCATAGGCTGGAGGCCAAATGGTCCATCCACTGCCAAGTAATTGGTCGCGCCTCTCATTGACGATCAAAACCTTCCTGTCAATTGGGTCACATTGGGAGTGACTGACACTATGGCACTGATCAGGGGGCAAAAAATTATTGATGCTCTTCTACCGGCCATGGCATAGGAAAAAGTTGGTGAGGGCGAGGTGTCATTTTCCATGTTGAGTGGGATCAAATCCTTGTTACTAGGAATTTCAGTCTTGCTTATCAAACTATCATTCTTTTCGTAAATTATTCTTCTTTATAATTTCTTTTTTTGCAGCCTGCCATGTCATGGAAATCACAATCATCAATTCTCTTTTGGAAAACCTTGGTGTGGATCCGATCGACGCGCCAGCTATTATGGATCAAGAACTGGCTACACTACAAGAATTTATCCCATTTCCGACAGTCAGATGGTATCGATTATTACCAAATAAACTATCATTTATTTCTTTTTTGAGGGGTTATCAATTATTTAAAGGTCATAGAAAAAAAGCTTTTCGGTAAATTTGAAACCGATGACCATTCTGGCGACTTTTATTTATCGATGGTTTTCAGACAAACATTGGTCATTGCTTTTAGATAACTCAATAAGCACAGGGCGGCCGTTAGTTGTTGTCGATTTCTCATTCCTGGCGAGCTAACTATAAAAAATAACTAATGGTGAAACCATCGATAAAATGTAACAGACGTCATTTTTATGTCGCAGTAAGATCTTATGTGTCAGCATTCGTCAGTATATCAACCAATGCAAGGGTCGACAATTATTGATCTGTTTATATCAAAGTGAACCCATCATTTTTATGTAACCTTCACAATAGTAAGAGAAGACAAAACCCCATCAAATACCTCTCTGAAAGAGCCCCTAACATAGCTTTAGACCAACACCTAAAATTGAGCTTAGTAGAATTCATACCTAGACCTTGCCCACAGTAAGAGGATTAATCCTAGAGGCTCAATCCCTAGCCTCCTTGGACCCCAATGAACTTGTCGAGCACCTCTAATCGAAACTTTCTTTCTCAGGGCCAAGGTATTGAATTTCTTCTCCTCCCGAGCTTCTTTTGATTCTCCATTTGCTTGGGCTTAATTTCATGGCATCTTAACCATATGGATATGTTCCTCTAGTCTAGACGAGCATTAAAAAAAAAATTCACTTAATTTGGTTGAGAAATGATGGAGATATCAAGTGTGTATCAGATGGACGGTCAAGATGAAGCCGGACAGCGCTTCTGAAAATAACTGCGAGCCAAGTCAGCGTTGAAGTGGATGGGGGCATCGAACGGGAGCGCGCTGCATGGAGCTTAGGAGCTGCCTAGGATGATGTGGCGCCTCACGTTGAAATAGATAAATAGGGAACTAAAAAAATCAAAAAATGACCCTTAACTTCAAAAATCCATATCTTGGTGTAGAAAAATTAAAAAAATAAAATAAAAATACCCTCTTAAAAATAAAAGAAAAATTAAAAAAATAAAATAAAAATACCCTCTTACTCAGTAAACAGAGAAGAATAATGTGAATAAATTTTATGTCCATTTGATGCACATTTAATTTTTAAAAAATCAATTAGGGTTAGGAGACTTTTGATTCTCCAGGCATATAGGCATTTCACCATAGCTTGAATTTTTGGCATGTTGTAGCCTCTGTCAAGGGAAACATTTCTTGATTTTTTTAAAGTCAGAGAAGATCTTTAGACAAAGATCCATATTTTTCAAGTTTATGTAAATTATTTGCTTAAATTATTCATAATAATTAGCATGTTACTTAAAAAAATCCAAGAAAATTTTGAAAGGTTTATGATGACCAGAGAAACTTTAGGAAAATTTCTCATGAGTCAAATCATTCAAAATAAACCTGATTTGCCTAAACCCTAAAACTCTAAGGTAATTAATTTTGGAAAACACAAACATTAAAATGACTTGATTTTTTATCTCCACTATTATTTAATATCTAGAGAACTCCGCATAAAAATTTCAAAGCATTTTGAGTCCATTCAATGACCTAAATTGATTTTTCAAGTTAAATATCATTTTTGGCACTAAAATGATTTTTTAATTATCAAAATATAACTCAAAAAAATTATGAAAACTTGTTTTTTAGTTCTATGTGATCAGGGGAATTTTATAAAAATAAAGTGGTATTTAAAATAAAAACATCATTTTTAAGCCTATTTTAAATATTTAAATAATTAAGAAATTCATAAAAATCACAAAAATTATTTAAATTCATGGAAATGTTCTAAATTGTTTTATAAGAATTTAAAAGCAATTTGAATATTTTTCTTGATTTTCTAAATAAAGATATTGTATTTTTAAGCTTAAAATAATTTTTAAAGGCTAAAAAATGGATTTCCACTAAAATAATTCCAGCTAAAAAAGCTTAAAATAATTTTTAAAGGCTAAAAAATGGATTTCCACTAAAATAATTCCAATAAATCAAAGAAAAACTAGAAAAATATAAAATTTGCTTCTATGGGTTCTCTTACCTCAAGGATATTTTTAAAAAAGTATAAAACTTAATTTTCCCTATTTAAAATATTTTATATCTAATAAATACCTCAGAAGTTAAAATAATTCTAGTAATTCAACTAAAATTTAAAAAATCATGAAATTTTGTTCAAATGACTCTTTGGTCTAGGTCTACCACTAATAAAAATTTCAAGTTAATAGGCTTTACCTTGGTCAAGTTAACAAATTTTCTTTAAAAATACCATTTTTGCATGAAAATAATTATATAAATTAAATTAAATTTTGAAAAATCATATTTTTTCCTCTGATGTCTTAATTAACCCATGAATGAGGTAGGATAAAAATTTCAAAGTCATTTTATTTAAGTCATTTGATTTGAATTTGATAAATTATGAAGTGTTAGAGCCTTAGGGGCAAAAGTGTAATTTTAGGAATTTGGCCTTAATTAACATTTAAGCTTAATTCAAGGAGGGAAATGGGCAACCTTTGATCTTAATTAAGTTATTTGGATGACTAAAATTAAAAAGAGGATTAATTGGTAGAAACCAACCTCACTTTCCTAATTAAAAGGATAAATTAATAAATTTCTAAATTATTAAAATTTGGAGGTTTATTAAATTAAATGAACCTAGGACTTAGGGGAATGACTTTCGAAGTCAATAATTAATCAATTTAATACCCCTATTTGATGTTCAAATGAAATTCAAATAATGAATAATGATCACCTAAAATTTTACATTTTCAAAATTAATTAAGACACTCACTTGTGTCTTAAGGGCTTAGTAGTGATCTAAGTTAAATCAAGATTGATTAAATGAGGATTAAGAAAACAAACATAGCTACTAAAATTTAACACCTTTAAAACACCACAAGACCAATTAGGACAAAAATTTGGATAAGTGTTCCAACAACACCAGCTTGCCCCTTTAAGGGTCTTCATTCACATAATCTTCAAAATTAAATTACAAATGATAATTACCCCACACTTAGGGATAATTAGGACATCAATGTTCATTGAGCAGGAACATTACGACATTCATAAGATGAATTATTAAGCAACATAATAAGTTTAAACGAGCTTGAGACTTTCCACCAGGTGATAAGAGGGAAGCATGGACCTGCTTCTTCCTCTTAACCTCTTGGATACCTCAGAGGTCTACTAAACTTAATATGTTTTGCTTAAAAATTATCCTTAATTAAACTCTTAATAACCCACTAAGATATGACATAGGGTTAGGAAAACTAACAAAACCTTACTTTTTTGCCTCTACATGAACTACCCTCATGTGCATTTTAAGTTTCAGATGGTGGAACGAGAAGACTCGCCATGTACGCTTTTTATAGTTTACAGTGATGTCTTTCTTGTACTTTTTATACTTGCAAAAACTTGCATGCTAAATAACGATGTTACTTTGCATGAAAACTAAAACTATCAGGATAACCACAAAACCAAAACCAAAACTAAAGTTAAAATCAACCAAGATAATTAACTTTCAAAATAAAAGACAACTCAAAATTTAATCACAAACATCACAAAAACAACAACTACAACTAAATTAAGATGTCTGTAATGGATGATCGGGAATCCCTCGGAGGAGGTAACCTACGGTTGTTAACAAATCTTCCCACGATCTAAGTGAAATTGTGGAACTCATTAAGTTGAGTTTAGTAAATTGATTTGGACTAAGTGAAGCCAATAGAAAATAGTGGTGTCGGAACGAGGGAATCATAGAATCCTAACCGTTGTCGCTCTAATCAACTTTAACATGCCCCCATAAAATTTAAAGAACTTGAACCATAGGGCCACCTGATTTGACATCATAACTTGATACATTAGAAAACTTAAAGTCGCCACGACAAGGAGCTTGTAATTAGCACGGTGGGTAGCACGACCATCTTCAACAGCAAAACCTGTATTCCCCAGCTAAGCCAATCTTCCTTCTTTAGACTTAAACAACAAAGTCATAGGACTTCGAGGTTGCATATTTATGCAACGTCAATCCTCACCTTATCTTTAGGCCTTTGTATAGCCCTGCTATACAATAAAAGCCCTAACTCGTCTTAAGATTCCAAGGTTGTCGTCTGTCACGAGCTAAATCCTCACATCCTCTAGGCTATTTGTGTGATCATTTCACACGAATGTAAGCTCTAACAAAAAAAAATTGGCAAGATGAAACACCTAAATATTTCTCCATAAAACTACAGCCAAACATTAGGATAGCTTGAGAAGTCACCGAGGTTCTCCTCTTGATCTATGACATCCCCTAGGTCTTCCTCCTTTGGACTCCATAAAATGTTCCAAATTTGAACAAATCCTCTTTCACACCTCTTTGTCCGATCTCATTGAAAAGTCCTACCCTTTGAAACTACTTGAAGATAATATTTCCTGATTTTTATCGAGAGTCTTCTTAGGTGACTTCGGTCATTTAAGATGTAATTAACTATAGGGGCTTGCCCTTATAGGAAGCTTTTCTAAACTCAGCTTAATATAAACCCTATTTAAATCTTCATATTAAATAGGGAAAATTGTCAGCAAATACAAAGTTTTTGCAGACCAAACAGACGTCATATATTTCTTAGTTTATTTGAACGAGTCTCATCCTCAATTTTTGTGTTTATCCTTCGGGATTGATACAAGATTTGAGGTATAATGCTCTTTCATTTAAACTATGAAAAATATGGGGTTAGTTTGATTTCATATTTTTCTCTACTATATATATGTAAATTAAAATATCTTTCCGAAACGGACGACGAGATTTTGATTCCTGTGACTGACAGCTTCTTACGGGCAACTCAACCAAAAATAACGGTGATAGCTTCTTGCAACTCCGCTGGGGACTAGCTTATCTCTCTATTTAAATCAGAGAATCTTATCTTCATACACCAGTAATGTGTTCATGTCCGTTATGGACCAGATTACTCTTCTTCCGTTGACATGCTCCACCCATGCCTTTCTTGGGTGAGTACAGTCAACTCTTTCAAACTTCAGGACCGTCTGTTCAACGACCTTTGAACAGAGAGGTTCAGGAGTTTGTTAGGACTTTTAATTTTTGTGTGGGTTTAGACCTCCAATAGGTGAGTTGGTGGACTAGTTTCGCATGGGTGTTGTGCATTGTGAAGTTGGTCCCGCAATGGGTCCTAAATTTTGCATTTCTTCGTCCCCTTTAGGTTTGCTTTTCTGTGAATCAAGCCAATTTGTCGCACCTCTTTGCGCTTATTTAATTTGCTAATTGCAACTCTTCGATGCTTTAATCACAAGTGGATAACAAATCTGAAAAATAAAATAAAAATGAATGCCCAGTTCATAAGACAAGTGCGTCTATTTGAGTACTTCTGTCGAAACTGCAAGGTACGGGACATCACTGACTTTTGAAAATTCTTCAAATGATAGAGACAATGTCTTCACCAAGGTTGATCTTTTCTTTGCCTTTGAAATGGAGTTCGCTATCAATAGGGATGAACTGCTTGACCTGGCATTTATTAAGTTTGGACTAGGGTTCAATGATATTGGAGTTAAGTTCGGGAAGGTGGCCATCACAGTGATGAAGTTTGAAACAGATAAGTCCGTGGAGCCTATTGTAGAGTTCAACTTGAAGTCTACTAATAAATTCTCCCCTTCAAAGGTGTTGATTGAAAAGAGCCCTACTAGTGTTGAAAAGTATGTCGTTGGGAACGTTGAGATTTCTCTGAGAACTATTTTTACTCCTACTACCGAACACACTATCACCGTGCCAACTGTTTTGCTGAGTAAGGGAAAAGAAATTCTACATGAGGAAGAGTTATTTGATGCTTATGCCCCAATACTTTTTAGATTCAAGATTGGGTCCAATTCAAAGCCTGCACAACTGATAAAGGCACAAGAAAGGAGGCGCAGCCAAGAAATTTTGAAAGCCAAACAACCTCGACAATCTCGTGAACAACAGACATGACAATATGGCCAGTCTAGCCAACAACCGCTTCAGGGAGGGCTACCTCGGGATAGACCGAGCAGAAAATTAGTGGATATACTTGGCAAAATGATAGAAAGTGGTGTATTCCTTCAAATAGGAAGTCGTATCAAAGATGTTCCATGAATGCTAAAGGAACAAGGATTTAGTCTACCAAAGCCGATAAAGCTAGAGGAAGTCAATATGAAAGATCATCCTCAATATTATCCATACCACCAGTTACTCGACCACACCATAGAAATCTGCTTTATCTACAAGGATTGGCTTGAGGAGAATTTCAAAATTTGAAATGTAACAATCCCGAAAGAGTATTTGAGAGAACCTGAAAATGGTACCCTAAATATGATTTCGGTTGATTCAATTAACTTCTACACAACCACATCGGTGCTCAGCAAAAGAAATGACTCTCTTTAGAAATCTCCATTTGACCTAAAAGTAATTAAAGGAAACTCGATTAACGCTAAGCTGGAGAGACTCCAAGCCAATATTACACCATTATCTGAAGAACAAAGAAAAGATATGAATGATGAAAATTATGATGTACCAGATTACATGGACGAAAGATTAACAGAAATCAATGTCATCGAGACCCGGGCAGAGTTATCTGTGCGCGATGCTCCATCTTCTGGTGTGGAGAACGCCATAGATGAGTGGCAAGGGGCCACTCAACAAAGGGATGAACAGATCAATCATCTCGAAAAGAAAATCGAAGAATTGACAACCACCGTGATTACAATGCAAAGACAGTCACAATCATCGCAGATGACACTTTCGCAGTCACAATCATCGCAGATGACACTTCTAGAAATGAACCAACCAGAAACCATTCATGTTGCAGATGAAAGAGAAGAATTCACCTCTGATAAACAACTGAAGAAATACTTTGTCCAAAGTGTCATACCAGAAAATGAATTTAAACAAACGGTTGAACAAGTTCGGGAGGCCTTAACCAAGTCTAAGGGTGGTGCATTGATTTTAAAGTGCAGACCCTACCCAGAGGAGTTCGATGTCGTACCTTACTCAAATGGTTTTGTGTCACCAAACTTTAAGATATTTGATGGGACTGGAAATCCCAGACAGCACATGGCACATTTTCGAGCAAGTTGTGGCAATACAAGACACAACGAAGCTTTACTCTGTCAACAGTTCGTCAGCAGTCTGTCAGGAGTTCTTGGTATGCTGAATTGCTCAACAGATTGGTGAAGACATTCGACGAGTTAGAACTACTATTTGTAAAAATATTTATAAGAGTGCATCATCATGTTTCTATTGAAGATCTCGTGGTAGAAAAGCAAAAGCCTAATGAGACTCTATTAGATTATATTTTGAGGTCGAGAAATTTTAGCATGAAGTGTGAGCCTCAACTATGGGAACAACATGCAAATGAGATTTTACTCAAAAGCATCCATGGACCAATAGCTTTCATGTTTAAAGGACTTGCTATCAGGTCTTTCTAGAAGTTACTCAGCAAAGTTAGCAATCTGCAAGAAGAAGTCAAGCATATGGATTCTCATGAGAAGGTTTAGAAGTCCAGGATAACCAAGATATTTGAGAAGAAATCTGGGACAGTTGATGTGGTCAGCATGGGAAAACGACAATTGCAAATAAAAGTTAAACAATGTCAACAAACCTTCCAACATCCTCGTCAGAATATTCAGCAATCATCTCAGCAGAGACCATACCAGACATATGAAAGATAAGTTTCAATGATGAACACTTGATCAAATGGGATATATTCTTTTAAAGATGAAGCAACAAAAAAGATGTTCCACAGTCTGATCAAGAATCACGAATTCAGGTTGCCTAAGCCGAAGAAGCCTGACGAGGTCAATAAGAAAGGACATCCGAGATATTGCCTATACCACGAGTTCATTGGACACACCATAGAGGAGTGTTGCAGTTTCAAATACTTGCTTGAATAGAATTTCAAAAGTGGAAATATAACAATCCCAGAAGAATATTTAAAAGGAACCTGAAAGAGGTTCTATCAATAAGATTTCGGTCGATCTATTTGTTCTAACCTATTCCTACGTAACTACCAATATATGAAATGCCACTTGGCTCTTATTGTATTACTATTTTTGTTTAAATGAAAAATTTGTAGGATCAATGTTATTCTATCTCATCCCTCCCACCGCAATTAATGAAAATAAAGGGTTTCTTGTTGTTCCGGATTGTACAATATTTAAAAAATTGATCACCTCGAATGGAAATTTTGGATGTTTTGATAAGACTATGACTTCAGGGGAGAATGAAATTGATGCCCTAATAACTAAGTCATCCACTTTAAAGAATGAATACTATGTCCTAAGTTGATTTCAAAATAAGATAGTGTGGTTGAAATACGAATAGCCAACTCAGGATATCACGAGCCTTTTAATTTTCTGCCATGTGACTGGGTCCTGATTTTCGAATGAGTTATAATATCCCAAAATTCGAATTAAGAAACATTTGAGGATTATTAGTTAGGAGAATTTGGACATTCAAAATCTTTACAAGAAATGTGTTCCACCAGATATAGTAATTCTCATAAAACAAAGGGAGCAAAAAAAAATTGTTGTGTGAAAATTCCCTGAGAAGAGAAGAAGCTTGAGGTGAGCATATAATCAAACGTTGGTGTCTGAAATAAGAAATTCAAAATCTTTAAATTATGCTCTACTCGATATAGTAATTCTCAACAAAACATGGGGAAAAGAAAAAAAAAGAAGAAAAAAAAAGAATGTGTGAAAAGTTTGTTCCAAAGAAATCAAAGCAAAAAAGAAGAGTCTCCCTGAGAAGAAGCTTGAGGTGGACATATAATCAAAAATTGGTGTATGAGTTTCCCCAAATTAATGTTACTTAAAATGCTCTCTTAAGAAAATTCTTTCGATATTATATTCAAGAAAAAGTTCAACGATCTTGAGTCTTCTAGTTGGTTATAACTTGACTCAGAAATATCCTTAGAAAATGAAAATTATTTTGATCACACGAACAAAATTCTTAAATCTGCTTAGGTTCAAAAGTAAAGAATTAAAGAGATGACATTGATATTAGCATTTAATGGAAATTCAACCCTGAGGTTGTATCCTTTGTTGCCCAGTAAGTTAAACTTCAGCGACAATTCAAAGAACATCACAGTGACTCCTCAAGGATGGCATGAACAACTTTTACAGAATCAGTGCAAGAGCAAATGAAAACTACTAAAAATGGAGCTACGAACTTGCGGCCACTTCAGCTGTGGCGTTATTAGAG
>NW_018165031.1:11396-20833 GCF_001263595.1 Phalaenopsis equestris | reverse complement strand
CCTAACCTGTTGGATACCTCAGAGGTCTACTAAACGTAATATATGCTCTCACATGCATTTTGAGTTTCGGGTGGTGGAACGAGAAGACTCGCCATGTACGTTTTCATTAGTTTACAGTACTGTCTTTCTTGTACTTTCATACTGTACTTTTTATGCTTACAAAACTTGCATGCTAAATAACAATGCCACCATGCATGAAAACTAAAACTGTTAGGATAGCCACAAAACCAAAACCAAAATCAAATTAAAATCAATCAATATAAAATTCACCGCCACAACATTCAAAATGTAAAACAACTCAAAATTTAATCACAAACATCGCAAAACAACAACCAAAACTAAATTAAGACATCTCTATCGGATGATCGATAATCTCTTGAAGGAGGTAACCTAAGATTACTAACGAGGCTTCCCACGATCTAAATGAAATTATGGAACTCATTAAGTTGAGTTTCGTAAATTAATTTGCACTAAGTGAATCCAATAAAAAATAGTGGTTCCAGACGAGGGAATCGTAGGATCCTAACTGATGTCGCGCTAATCAACTTCAACAACCCCCATAACATTTAAAGAACTACAACCATAACGCCACCTGATTTGACATCATAACTGGACACCCTAGAAAACTCAAACTCGTCACGGCAAGGAGCTTGGAGCTAGCATGGTGGGAAGCACGGTCATTTCAATAGCAAAACATGATTTCACCAGCTAAACCTATTCATTCCTTAGAATTAAACAACCAAGCCATAAGACTTCGAGGTAGTCTGCTTATGCAACATAAATCCTCACCCTATCTTTAGGTCTTTGTACAACTCTGTTGTACAATATAAGCCCTAACTTTTTTTAGGATTCCGAGGTTGTCATTCATCACGACCTAAATCCTCACATCTCCCAGACTATTTGTGTGATCGTTTCACACGAATGTAAGCCCTAAAAAAATAAAATTGGTAGGATGAAATACTTAAATATTTCTCCTCAAAACTGAAGCGAAACAATAGGATAGACCGGGAAGTCATCGAGGTTCTCCTCCGGATCCATGACATCCTCTAGTTCTTCCTCCTTTGGACACTACAACAAAATGTTCCAAGTTTGAACCAATCCCTTTTCACACCTCTTCGTCCGATCTCGTTGAAAAGTCCTATCCTTTTGAAATTCTTGAAGATAATATTTCTTTATTTTTATTCAGAGTTTTCTTAGATGAATTCGGTCATTTAGGATGTAATTAACTATATGGGGTTGCCCTTATAGGAAGCTCGTCCGAATCCAGCTTAATATAAATCCTATTTAATTCTTCATATTAAATAGGAGAAATTATCGGAAAATAAAACGGTTTCATAGACCAAATAGATGTCATATATTTTTCAGTTTATTTGATCGAGCTTCATTCTCAAGTATTGTGTTTATCATTCATGATAGATACAGGATTTGAGGTATATTTTTCTTTCATTGAAACTATAAAAATATGATGTCAGTTTGATTTCATAATTTTCTAAACTTAAACGTCATTTCGAAGCGGGCGACGATATTTCGATTCCGGTGACCGACAACTTCCTACGGGCAACTCCTTAACCAAAATAGTGCCGACACATAGATGAAGTTTTCTCACCTTGGACGGATAATGAGATTGAAAACTATTTGGAGACGCCGAAAAATAGGTGGAGACACGGAAGAGCAGCGGTGGTGGGGAGTGACCTCATGATAGGGCAGAGAAATGAAATGTTTCGGTTACAGGTGGGGAAAAAGGTATTCTAGGGCGTTAGCATCCGCTAATTCCGACGCTAACAAGTAAAATTAGCATCATCACAATCCGACGTTAGGCCAATGCCAAAGCTTCCACCTAACATCTACACTCCGACTGAACCCTGTCAGCATTGACATGTCCATTTTTGAACCGTGCGCGATGCAAAATGGACACAACACAAATATTAATTTTATGTTGAACTTATGTCTGACGCTAATTCGCCAATTTCCTGTAATAGTTGAAAATATTTGTTATGCAAACCCATAATTTTTAAAGATTTCTTTCATCGAAAAAATTAGATATTCATTTTAAGATAATATTTTTATCTTTTGAGATAGTATATTATTTTTTAAATGATGCATCTGATCATTTAGATAAAAAAATATTTTAAAATCTATTGTGAACACAATAACCAAACCCTAATAACCAAGAACATTTTCTTTATCCACTAGATGTGACATTCCATAAATATTTTTTTTGCTAATTTATTAGGAATTTTTGTATTGGATGAATGATTTATTTGATTTTATGTGCTATTTATGAAGATTCCATTCATTGTCACTTTCTCTATATGTTTACTAAATCTAAGATATAGTTAAAATTGATTTGGGATGTTATAATCTATGAGTGTACCTGTTAAAAGTTTGATTGGTTTTCTATATTTTCTTTAGTATAGGTTTGCTTCTAAGTTGAAGCTGAATTTTTTTGTCGGAAATTAGCGTCACTCTGACATAAATTTGAGATAGAAAAAAATCAGACGCAAGTTCAGTAGGTAACAATAAGGGTCTGTTTGGGGCAGCTGCTGCTCATTAAATAGTATGCTGATAAGATGATTAAAAGTAATATGTTGATAAGCTAGATGCGGTGGCTATTACAAATTTTTATTTTTTTAGAAAAGCCAGACCGCTGCCAAAAAGCTATCATGCGGTGTGAAAATATTATTTTCTGCTTTTTTAAAACGCATAAGCTGCCAAAAAACAGTTTACCCAAACAGGCCAGGTGCGTTTTCAAAATGCCACCACACCAAATAAGCTACATCAAACAAACCCTAAGTCTGATCTTCTTCGTCAGAAGTATATCGACGAAAAAAATTACTCATCATCAAATAACCACAAAACTTAGGGCGGAAATACTCTGACGTAAATTTCTTTATTTTCAGCCGAATTTTGGCAGGTAATAGTGGTTAGCGGCAACATATGGCTCTATTACCAATTGATTTGGTAGCTGACAATTTTAATTTTTTCTGTAGTGGTTCATTTGGTGCTCATTAAAAAAGGTAGTCATGTGCAAATTATATGTTGACATAATCAAATATGTTTATGATGGAGTACATATTAGTATTAAAAACCTAGCTATGAATTGATCAAGGAGTTCCAAGTTATTGTTGGTTTAGATGAAGGATCAAGTTTAAGTGCTTGCATGGTATACTCAACATGAGTTGGTATATCAAATGCTTTTTAGAAATGATATGATTTTAATTATCAAGGCATCAACATAATAAGTGAAATATTAAAATAAATACATAAATAAATGTTTGGAAGAGAGAGAACGTGGATTTGGTATTGTGTGGCTACAACCTCGGTAGCAGAACAACGGTTTTTATTTCAGAAGCAATAGTCTGGTTCTCATATGGTTATAAATATTATATATAAATACAACCCTTAATAAAATTACCAAAATAACCATGTGTTGTACCGCTGCGTTCCACTCCGCTCGCAAGCTCCAACAATTGTCCCTTATCAGGTATATGAGTCATACCTAACATATAAATCAGATGAATAAGCAACATTAATTATTAGAATATAAAGTAAAATGGATAAGTTAATGTTTGCAATTGGATACAAGTTATTCAAAATAATTTATGAAGAATAAATCTAATATACCTTAGACCACACTCAAGAAGAACAAAAAGGAAATAAAAATTCAAAAAGTTAATCACAAACGATTGGGTTAAGCCCTGTTTAAGGCAGCTTATTTGGTACGGTGCGTTTTGAAAATGCATCCATGACCATTTTTGGTAAACTGCATTTTGGCAGCTTATTCAAAAACCTCCGTTTTCAATCTGGTGAAATCTGCTTTCTCACACCGTCCTGGCTAGGTGAGGTGGTAGTTTTCTTATTGCGACCTGATTTTTTCAAAAAAGAAATTGTAATAGCCACTTCAACTCTTAAACAACAGATTATTTTTCAACAGCTTATCAGCAGCTTATTAACAAAATGCAGCTAGCTCAAATAGTCCCTAAGTCTATTGTTGGTAAACCAAAACATAGTTATTCATTTGAAAAATAAGACAATTTGGGATTTAATAACAAGAAGCCATTAGTTAATAATTACATAACAACTCACTCTATTAAATGGTAGAAAATTTAGTTTCCATATTTATTAGTAAAATTGAGAAATAATTAGATTTTATTTTTCATAGTCTCAGTCATTATTTGTATAATTTTATTGGATCGAAATACATTTATTCAGAGAGACTATGTAAGCTTTAGATTTTGAGCGACTTAACTTATGTTCCAATGACATTAGAGAAGAAAGAATCGAAATGAAACTACTCTTAACAAGTCCTCCAAGTTAGCATTTTTATGATTAGTTTATTACAAACATTTATCTCTTTTAAGAATATCATAAGAAATATTTCCATTAAAATAAATGAGAATTTCATTTTTTTCCATACCTTATCCATGAGAATTACCTAACAATTAATAAGCTTAATCCTAATTAATTATATAGAGGTAGCAAATTAGTCATCTCATTAGCATTAATGACTTAGCATAGACATTAACCATAGGAGAACTTGTTTTCTTCCATATTTCCTATGGAAGTCAGAGGCTTATTGTTGAAAAATAGCCTTTGTGTATCTAAAAATAAGAAAGTCACAGACTTTTAGTTAAAGAAATAGCCTTTGTTCAATTAAATACAAAAAAATGATCTTACTCTAAACTTAGTCCAAAGCCATTGTTTTAAAATTATAAGTGATTTGCCCATGCCATAGAAAAATTCAGAAAAAAATACTTAATCATTTACAAGGAAATTTGCATACATACCACACAATTCTCAGCTATTTACATGTTTAAGACCTAAAATTAATATTTATATTTATCACAATTTGGAGCCATAAATAGGGGTGCGCTAATCTCGTGTTCAACTCGTTTATATTTTGAGCTCAAAAAGTGTGTTCGTGTTCGGCTCGTTTGCTTAGCGAGCCGAACAGGAACCGTTCATGAACAAAGAGTTGTTTTGACAACCTTAATCACGTAGCCATAAGATGTTAAGGATTGAGACAAGATTTAAAACATCATTTGAATCTAATTTAATAATTTTTATTCTATCTTCTTAATTAATACTTTTAATTGGTTATAAATCTTTGTACGTGTATATAGATATCTACTCATCAAAGATATCTATATACGTGTGTGTGTGTGTGTGTGTGTGTGTGTGTGTGTGTAACTGATTAGTGTATTTTGAGCCGACGCGAGCGGAACACGAACGAACAAATATTTGTTCATGTTGTTCGTGTTTTGTTCGTTAAGTTAGCGAACGAGCCGAACATAACTTCATAATAAGCCGAATACGAGCTGTTCATGAACAACGAGCCGTTTTGACAGCGCTAGCCATAAACCCATAAAAAAAAAGGGTACATTTCATTTTTAACATATTTGAAATTGTGGTGTATTTATGTAATATCCATGTAAATGTGAAGGCTTTGCTATTTTTTATGTAAACACATAAGCATTATGTTGCGTGTTTGTGTGTGCTTAAAAATAAATAAATATATATTTTTTTTTTTTTGTAATAAAATTTGCCTTCTTTTTTATTTTCTTATTTTGTTAAGCTTTTTTACAAGTGGCAAGTGAGAGAAAGATAGAGGGGAGCGGGAGATCAACCAGACGTATCAAGTACTGCCGGCTAGCCACGTGTCAGTTTTTTATGCTTTTACTAAACTGCTTCTATCTGACGTAGGATGTCCGAATGATTTCTGATAAGAAAATGCGCCTCCTTTGAATAATCTTGCCACCATGCTTGAACCGAGAAAAAAATTTACGCACGTCATACGTACGCAGCGCTGCGTATATCAGGGAGGTTATTCAGAGGGTAGTGGGACGTTTATATCCGCATTATATCCTTTGTAATCTTTTTTGTAATTAACCTGTAATCTATAAATATATGAAAACAGAAGTTACATGTATGTTACAAAGAGTTACATGAGATATAACGCGGATATAAACCCCCAATACCCTCTGAATAACCTCCCTGACGTATGCAGCGCTGCGTACGTCTTACGTACGTAAACTTTTCTCGCTTGAATGAGGGAATTAGATATAATTATTTTGTAAAAATGAAACGTAGATTTTATTAATCAAAATAAAATCAAATTTCCCAACAAAATAGAACGTTTCATAAAAAAAAAAAAAACTATTTACGTACTAATACTCGTGCGTGGAATAATGAACTAGAAAGCGTTACTTCAGAGTAATAGAAAGAAAAAAAAAAAAGAAAATAATAATATTAAGAAAATAGGGTAGGTATATCCCACCAAATAAATTAAGGGAGAAGGTAGTTATAGTACAATTTTCTTATTCTAAATAATAAAATTGCATTGAATGTAATTTGTGTAATTTTTTGTTGTTGTGGTGGAAATTTTACATGTTGATTTATGGTTAAATTGCCGGCTTTGAATTTGAGTTGAATGTTAGGACTGATTTTGTTTGGAAAGGATGTGGGATGTCATTCAATGGATGGACACTTGGGATGCAACACTTTGTCAAATTGATCCTAATATTTATAATGGGCAAGAATGCTAAGAAGACATGTACAAAATTGGCCATATATATATATATATATATATAAGTTTAATTGATCCTACTTTGTTTTTTTTTTTAATTTTAAAAGGTCTATGCAAAAAAAAAATTAACCATAGAAGATTAGGCGAAATTAATCCGCTTAATTTTCTTTTTCTTTTCTTTTAATCTTCGATGATTAAGACTTTATTTTGCACTTCATTACTATTATTAACCTTCTTTCATTTAAATCTGTAGGAAAAAAAAATGACAGTTCATTTTTAAGACGTGCAAAAAAAAAAAAAATTTAGATGTAAGTTAAGTATGCGAGAAAGCAATAGAGTATTTGAAACACAATCTACTCTGCTAAATAGTGAGTTAGAAGAGAAATACTATAGCAGCTAACAAGAACCATCATCAGATGATGGTATTTTCCATTCTTGTATGTTGTGTAACCTTATAAGGCGACAAAATAAAAAATATATTTTGCCTTAAAAAATTTAAGAACCTTTAGTGTAAATAAGTCTTACTAATCATTTATGTTTTATTTTTATTTCAGATGAACAAGATGGCCCTATGGGACGTAGAGGGCATAAAACTTGTGTAGATTTTTAGAGTTTACCACCAGGGACATGCAGTCAAATTGAGATTAATGATTATGGTGCCTTGTAATATCCCTAAGACTAATTTAGTTTGGTCATATCTAGGTGTTTTTTCTTGAGATCTAGTTTTACCACCTATATCATTATGAGACATGGGCAACAAATGCATGGATCCCTTCAAAAAATAGATGTTAGTAAATATATCGTTAAATTCATGATGTTGTTACTCTTATAATTAAATATTTTTTATATTGCTTAATTGTTAGTCTAAATTTAAATTTTCAGACCACGTACGACATTTGATTCTATATTATCTTGGCGTTAAATGGCACAATCATAAGACAAGCCTGAAGCCTGAACATTTGGATAGTCACCTAATTGAAGAAATAATAGAGGTTGTTCCTAAAAGAGTAGAACCATCATAGTGGTGTCAGCTTGTGACCTAGTGATGAAGAATTGAGAATCACAAGATAAAAAAACTTTAACTTTTGAGTAGTACTCATACTGATATAGTGAAAACATTTGTTGCAATAAAGAGCATCAATGAATACTAAAAATACTTTAAACTAGAAATGTCTTTATACAATGGGTCGTATCAGCTATATGTGAAGACAAAAAGATTATTGTATTAAATATTTTCTTAATATATTGTCAATATTACATTATAAATTGATTTCACGAATACTTATAGATTGCTATTATAGAGAATTAATAGGCTATATAAAAATAAATAATTCAAAAGAATCTCAAATTTTTGTTTTTGATAATTCAAATGCATGCATGTGCAAAGCTCTGTGAGGAATGTTTAACAGTAAAAAATAGAAACATAAAAGCAAACAAGTGATTTTTATAGCAATTTTGGGACCTGAACACCCTAGTAGAGTACATTTGTAAGATATTGGAGTTAATTGAACTAGTTATTTCTCTCATAGAACTAACATTCCAAGCGAAAGTAAAGTCACCAATTGCTTCGCTTTAGTTACTAGATTTGAGAAAGCGATGTAGACTACATGATCTAAAATATGACAATTATGTATCAGATATAGATGAATTATTCATAATAGGTGGATCAAATTTGATAAGCTATTTATGTTATATAATTGTAATTCTTAATTGCAGATGAGTTGTAACGAGAATTCTTTCGAGATTTGACATCATGCATGGGAGGATGCCATAAATTTAGTATTCAATTTTGTTTTGCTTTGTTTATTTTAGTGGTATTTTGGGCGACTAGTTTCATTCTATATTTGTTGTATTTGTTATTATGAATATTTTTACGTGAGGATGATATGAAACTATAGTTTTTGATTTATACATTTGTTTGTTAGTGGATCATGTGAACTAATGTTTCCAATATATTGCATTTAAGTTAATTAGCAAATTGTTCCATGCTACTTTGGATGTATAATGTCGTTGCAATGATTACTCCAT
Organism: Phalaenopsis equestris; assembly: GCF_001263595.1. Lineage (NCBI taxonomy): Eukaryota > Viridiplantae > Streptophyta > Magnoliopsida > Asparagales > Orchidaceae > Phalaenopsis > Phalaenopsis equestris. Next base: position 12,279 of record NW_018165031.1, on the reverse strand, counting down.
GATATTGGAGTTACTTATAATGTACATATTAATTGCAATGTTATACGTGTTGATTGCAGCAAGGGTCGGAATGTAACCAAATTTAATCAATTTTTTTTTTAATATGATAAGAATTTAACTTGCAATTTATAACACTAGTCACTAATAATAAGCTTTTTAAATTATATTATAAGATAATCATGCCCCAATCAGTACTTTTAAACAAACATTATATGTTTGGATTAGCAAAAGTATATAATAAAATATATTTGAACATTCCAATATTTAAGAATTGGATAATTAGTAATTAAAAAATTACCATCCAAATTTATCTTAGTTGAAGGAGACTGATTTGTCAGATATGCTCCAAATAAAATTAGTATTAATTTACATTAAACAATCAACTTAATACTAATTAATATATTGTCTTGAGCTTCATATTACATGCCATGAGCCTTTGGATATGATTTCAGTGTCACTCGGATATTACAGTGATTGTGCATAACATTCTACCCACACAAATGTGTATGCTCAATATACTTTAAATATTGTCTTCAGTCTAACACTATAGTTCAAACATATAAACAAAATTTTTGAGGATAAACACAGTACATTTAATTTGCCAAAGATGTCAAGACCGAGCGCGAAGAGCACCTAACAAAAAGTATCATGACCAATTCAAGTGCCAATGATTCTTTTGGTCACACTTTTCCTAACATTCCTCTCACACATAACCCCTTTTTCTAACCTAAATTCGTTCTTTTAAAGTGTAGGGATGAAGTTTGAAGAGTTTCCATAAGAACCCTTTCAAAAAGCGGTAGCTCGCCCCCCCACCCCCGCCAAAAGTCGGTCCATAGTCGTCCCGAGCGCCGTCGGCGGACTCGATGGCGCCGTCGGCGGACTT
>NW_018165031.1:4580-11191 GCF_001263595.1 Phalaenopsis equestris | reverse complement strand
GAAAACAACCTTCATTTAAAGTGTAATCTCATTCAAAAATATGCAAGAAGTGTAAAAAATATTAAGCATCGAAAGACTTATCGAAAGGTGACAGGACAAAATTTCATTTCTTGCTCGTTTTTGCTCCAAATTGCACCGGTTTTGCATCTTTTTGCTCCAATGACCATAATTATTCATACATGCAACAAAACATCAAAAATACCTTCTTTAAAGTGAAATATCATTAAAAACAGTGTAAAATAGGTATGAAAATCTCAACATATTTTCCTTTGGTCATATATCCAGAGCAATGTGAGCTAAACACTTGGCTTGACTATCCCTGCCATCATGATGCTGATCTCCTGCATCTTCTTCTTCATAGGCAGCAGATCCGGTTCATCCCGATCTTCCCTCCTTTGGCTATTCCTTTCTTCCTTCGAACCCGGATTCAACGACATCATCAAGATCATTTTAAGCAAATTCAGTGAACTCACAAGGGCGGCACCAGCAATGCCGCCACCCGCCTCAACATCATCTCGTTGGAGCTATGGATGCAATAGATCGAACAAGCCATTCATTTCTCCAGTAATGTTTTTCTTCCTTGCCCAAGCGTCAGGGGGAGCTGCATTTCCAACCAGACCTTCTCCGAGAAGCCATTAGAACCAGGGACCTCTCTACATTCTTCTCTATATCCTACAATTCCTGTAGCTTCTGTTGCACCTCACCGCCAATCGTTGGAGTCAATTTCTGCAGCCTTTGTTGTGCCTCAATTTTTTCCCTGCATAGGTGCCTGGTTCATTACACCATTGCGATTTCAACGATTTTCCCAGCGCAGGCATTTGGGCAACTGCAGGCTTGCATTTTGAGCAAACAACGGACAATAGTTTCTCTTTATAATAGAAATTTTGGTTCTCTAATGAGATTTGTTTTTTCTCTCCAGTGCAAATCACAGAAGATATCCAGTTGAAATCCCAATTTTCACTCTCTGGTGGAAACCGTTGTCCCTCGCAGAACCTTACAGAGCACTGGCTTCCTTGCAGGCTCTCCTATGGTTGTTTTCCATGCAATTTTTTTTTTTAGTCGCAGATCCTTCCTACGGGATCTCCCAGTCGTCGGACCTCCTGATGATTTCCTTTCAGGACCAGGACCATTGAAGCACCTACCTACAGCAGGACCTATCCCTTGATGGCTTTTCCTGCAACTGAAACTCCTTCATGTAGTCCTTCCTGTATGCCGCCAAACTTCCTACGAACATATCTGTTGTTGAATGGACCTTCGGGCTTATTCCTGCAACCGGTTCTCTCCCCTGCAACCTTTCCCGCCGTCAGATCTCGCTCATGCAGCTTTTATCACCTTTGGATCTACCTAAAAATTTTTTTCCCCGCAGATTTTGGCCAGCTCTTCCCAAGGGAAGCACTGCTCTTTCCTGCAGCATTATTGCAGTCTTCTCCGAGCACTATAGCTTTCCTAAGCACTGTCGTTGGCCCTCTGCAGCTTTCATGCAACCTCCCTACAGCCTTCTTGCAGCTTTCATGCAATTATCAATCAACCGGTGACTTACAAATTCATCAATGTCTCAAAATTGAGCTTAGCCCTCGTCCAGGTCACTCTCAGGCTTCGGTCACTCTCGGCTTCGACACTCTCAGGCTTCGACATTCTCGGCTTCGGGACCTTCGGCTTCGACACATACGGTTTAAGGATTGTTGGAATTTCTTGTTGGCAAATTGATGCTACCTGTCCAGTTAGCATACCACAGCCGATGTTACCGCAACCGATGTTTTCAGAATATGGTTTTCAACCGTTTTCAACCATGTTCAACTTGAGGGGGGGTGTTGAAATATCTAATTTAAATTACAAAATTTATTATCTTTCCTATTAAAACTTATAATAGGAAATAATTTATTCCAATTCTTTCGTTAATATAAGGAGATATTTTCTTTTTACATTAGGAATTATTTGTTTTCCTAATTTCTATTATTTCCTATTATCTCCTAATAATTAATATAAATAATAATTAATATATATAAATTAATTATTGGAGATATCAGATGATATATCTTTCTTCTCATATCATTTCCTTTTTTATTATTTTTTCTATTATATGATTTTTGTAAGAGTTATTTATACCCCAATTCATATTAATGAAAGTATTCCGAATTATTTCACTTTATTCCGCATAATTCTAAAATTCAACGGTTTGAAATTGTCTATTTCTCTTTTAAAATTAGTAATAATAATATTTTTAATGGGATATTAAGGACAAGTATTAGTTATGTAAAATAAAAGAAATATGTTTTGTATGAAAATGACCCCTTTTTTTAACATATTGATGTAGATTTATATGGAAATGCCTAATGTATTGACATATCTAACACCCAAACCTAATTTTTTACATATGTACAAATTTACCTATGCATGAAGTGTATACTTTACTTTTCAAAAGTTGAGAAAATGGTATTTTTTTTTATGTGATATGTATCCCTATAACTTTCTACAATATATGAAGCTTTAATTATAATTTTATTATATATGTTAAAAATAAATAGCTATAACTAAAGTGTTACAATCAAATGCATCTCTATCCTTACATCCTTTAGTAATAATACTATTATAATTAATTTAAGAGAAAAAAAACCTCAAATTTCTCCGCATGTAGAAATGCATGCGGCGTTCGATCTCCACTACTCATCACACTCCATCCAATTTTTTTTTTTTTTTAAATGGGCGCACCAAAATACAACTTTTACTTTTTCTAGACTGGGATGAAGATTTTTGCAACAGAATTAATGTAATAAATTTTCCAAAGCTAATATTAGAAAAGAAATAAAAATGGATATACATACAATATAATTGTCAGTACAGGACAAAAATGAGATAAATATCAACATATAGTTGACTCAAAATAAGATAAAAAATATGCTGAAGTTGTATAAAAAAGATAAGGTCAGGGAATAATATGAAAAGATAATTGGACGCACTTGTCAAAACGCTGTGCTAAATATATATATATATGTTTTGGTAAGATTAAACTTTTATTTTTTATGCTTTAAATATTTAAAATTAATGAATTTTTAAAGCGAATATATTGTTTGGTTGTAATATATTTCTAAATAATTGCAAATGTTCTTTCTATGGAGGGGATATAATCCACTCTTGTGGTATATTAAAATAGAGTGACCGACGACAAAGTGAAAAAATAGAACGAGAAAATTTACACAATAAAAGAACACACAGATTTACGTGGTTCGACAATTTTTGCCTACATTCATGGAGCTGTGCAGCGGATTTTATTATTTGAGGAATTTACACCAGTCGATCTTCTCGACTTACAGGAGCAAACTCTTTTTCTCACTTCTTCATTCTTCTCTCTCTACACCGAGATACACCGAAGAAAAAGAAAAATGTACAAGAGAAAAAAAAATCAATTTCTCTTTTACCACAAACCACCAAAAAGAAACCCTTCTTTCTTTGATCCATGAGCCACCCTACAGGAGAACACCAAGAGAGCGGCATGTCACCTCCCAAAAGAGCCCTTAAGGGTGGTGGGCAGCCCGGGACTTAAATACTGTTTTTCGGCCCTACATTTAGCCGATGTGGGACTATTTGTCCGTGACAGGCAGTCTGTGATTCCTCCTCTTGTTCGAACCATACACACACCAAAGGAACCAAGAGAGCACTTCTCTTCCTTTCTCTCCTACAATTCTTTTTCTTTTTTTTTTCTTTTTCTTTTTTTCCGGACGGGCTCTATACTTAACATCCATCACTGTTAAATTTATTTGTTAAAAATAATTAATTTTATTATTTGATAAACTTTTACACGTGAATGCACTAAACACAAATTTTTTTACAAGAATTTTGGGAGAGTCAAAAGCAATATCTAATTTAATGACGAATGTAATTTTTTCTTAATGTAATAGAGGGATTTATATACATAGCACACAAAATACTAGAATTTACATATTTAATATTTAAACTTTATTATTTACATAAGTTCACCCAAAATATATGATGGAAATCAAATGAAACACCTCTTAATCCTATGACCCTGTCATGAAGTTGCCCCTGGCCAGCCCTCTTATACGATTAATCCTGTCGAGATCGGTTGCCCATAACGTCATCAAGGAGAGGACTACTGCAGATCTCATGGCGGCTTTATCAGGTATGAATGAAAAATTATCGGCGAATAATAAGGTGCATCTGATGAAATAATTACTCAACATGAAGATAACAGAAAGTGTGTCTGTTGCTCAACACCTGAATGATTTCAACACTATCACAAATAAGTTGTCGTCTATTGAAATTCTAGTGAAATTGATTTTGATGATGGGATACGTGCGCTGATATTGTTGGCATCATTGCCAACTAGCTGAGAAGCCATGAGGATGAAAATTAGCAATTCTGCAGGTAAATTCAAGCTAAAATATGATGATATTCGTGATTTGATTTTGGCTGAGGAGGTGCGCAAGAAGGATTCTGGCGAGGCCTCGTGTTCAAGTTCGGCGCTGAATGTTGATTTCAGAGGGAGATCACATGATAGGAACTCAAATAGAGGAAGATCAAAATCAAAGTCTGGTCAGCAGACAACCTATTGGAATTGTGGCAAGGCTGACCACATAAAAAAGAACAGCAGAGCAGGAATCCTAAAAAGAAGGAGAATGATGACGCTAATGTTGCAATTGAAGAAATACATGATGCATTATTGCTGGAAGTTCACAATTCTGTTGATGACTGGATACTGGATTCAGGGGCTTCCTTCCATACATCTTTCCGTCGGGAGTTAATGCAAAATTATGTTGTAGGTAACTTTGGGAAGGTATATCTAGCTGATGGAAAAGCTCTGGATGTGGTGGGGATAGAAGACGTTAATATTGCACTCCCTAATAAGAGCAAATACATTGCAAAAGGTCAGACACGTTCCTAAGTTGAAGAAAAACCTCATCTCTGTTCGATAGCTCAATGAGGGTGGTCATTTAGTGGTGTTCTCAGATAGCACCTGGAAGGTTACCAAAGGAGCATTAGTAATGGCTCGGGGTAAGAAAACTGACACACTGTATATGACTACAGGTTTACTTAGGCGTGGACACATGAGTCAGAGGTGTATTATGGGGAAGCAGAAGAATGTCCATTTCCTCAAAAGTGGTAGAGCGCCAAAGGCAGGAAAACCAGACATTGTACAGACAAATGGTGGAGTACAGACAATACAGACAAATGGGGGAGAACCACAGAGCTATAAAGAAATCTTGCAAGATGAGAATTCGAGCAAGTGGAAGTTAACCAAGAAGGAGGAGACATATTATTCGTCAGGGAATCAGACTTGGGAGCTGACATAACTTCTACCAAGGAAGAAGACATTGCACAACACCTCTAGCACATCTCCTATTTTTCTCTCCCACAAAATCCCATAGTCAAAAAATAATACTCTTGGATCCTTCATCATATATTGTTAGTAAACAAAGAAGGCTTTGACAGCTTTCACCTAATATAAATCTTTACTTGAATCAATATATTTGTATTTGTCTTCGTGTACTGTATCACTATTGCTGGATCAATATGTTGAACTTGTTCTTCGATCAACCATTTCTCTGACTTATGCCCAATGGAAGAGGTGTGTCTGGAGTTAAACCCTAATTTACATAAACTAAAATCAAACCAAGCAACAAATAAAAAACCATCAGAACCAAAATAAAAATGAATATAACCAACTTCAATCAAAGCCTAAAATATGTTGATTTTAATTAATGCTAACATGTAGAATTATAAACTACCACAATACGATTAATATCAGAGATTTTTACCATTCTTGTAGCCCATATAAAATGCTACAAAAACTCGTTTGTTTAGAACCAGTATGACGAGAATGATGACAAATTACTTCCATAATATGTGCATGGTGTATCCTTCCAATATTGGTCCATATATGATAAAATCAATAATAAGATTTACAATAATATATTATATATATATATATATATTATATATACCGGTAATCTTCTTTTTTTAATCTTTTTCTTCAAAGAAGGCATGAGTTTTGATAAATATATGCCATTTGTTTTTGTTCTTTGGCCAAAACGACAAATTAATTAAATATATCAACTTTTAATTTCAGTTTCAAATAATTTAATATTAAAATAGAAGGGGACATCTCATATGTATTATATATCAAATACATAAATTTTAATTTTTACATTTATACGGCTCAATAATTTCATATCATATCAAAAATATTTCTATTATAACTTTTAAAATGTGGCATACACCCTTTCATGAATTAGAAAATATTACATCATGACTTTTAATGTATTCAAAGTTCAATGGTGGGTAGGGCTGTCAAAAAAGCTCGTTGTTCGCGAACAGTTCGTGTTCGATTCGTGAAGCAGATCGTGTTCGGTTCGTTCGATAAGCAAACGAGACGAACACGAACAAATTTTTTTTGTTCGGATTGCTAAACGAACCAAACACGGACAATGACCCGTTCGTTCGTGTTCGATTCGTTTTTGTTCGAAATATAAATAATTTAAATAATATTATGAAATTTAAAAATAGTTATATTATATATATTAAAAATTTATCAAATTTTAAAATATTAAATCCTATAAATTATAATATATAATTTAGTAAATAGTATTATAAAT
>NW_018165031.1:2382-3358 GCF_001263595.1 Phalaenopsis equestris | reverse complement strand
GAAGCACTTCAGGTTTATATTTATGAATATACTTGAGAATTTTGAAAAGCTTAATGGTGGTTCACGTATTCAGATATTCTTTATATATCTTTATGGGGGTTGATAATAGATTATAAGGGCTGTTTTTGAGACCCTAAAAGCATCATTTCAGTTCTGTTTTGGAGACATTGTTTTGCAAATTAAAAACATCACTTTATGTATGTTTTGAGGATTTGTTTGGAGACATTTAAAACAGTGTTTTAGGGCTGTTTTTGAGACCCTAAAAGCATCATTTCAGTTCTGTTTTGGAGACATTGTTTTGCAAATTAAAAACATCACTTTATGTATGTTTTGAGGATTTGTTTGGAGACATTTAAAACAGTGTTTTAGGGCTGTTTTTGAGACCCTAAAAGCATCATTTCAGCTATGTTTTGGAGACATTGTTTTGCAAATTAAAAACATCACTTTATGTATGTTTTGAGGATTTGTTTGGAGACATTTAAAACAGTGTTTTAGGGCTGTTTTTGAGACCCTAAAAGCATCATTTCAGCTATGTTTTGGAGACATTGTTTTGCAAATTAAAAGCATCAATTTATGTATGTTTTGAGGATTTGTTTGGAGACTTTTAAAACATTGTTTTAGGGCTGTTTTTTTAGACCCTAAAAGAATCATTTCAGGTCTGTTTTGGAGACATTGTTTTGCAAATTAAAAACATCACTTTATGTATGTTTTGAGGATTTTTTTGGAGACATTTAAAATAGTGTTTTAGGGCTGTTTTTGAGACCCTAAAAGCATCATTTCAGCTCTGTTTTGGAGACATTGTTTTGCAAATTAAAAACATCACTTTATGTATGTTTTGAGGATTTGTTTGGAGACATTTAAAACAGTGTTTTAGGGCTGTTTTTGAGACCCTAAAAGCATCATTTCAGCTCTGTTTTGGAGACATTGTTTTGCAAATTAAAAACATCACTTTATGTATGTTTTGAGCACTGTATTG
>NW_018165031.1:0-815 GCF_001263595.1 Phalaenopsis equestris | reverse complement strand
AGAAAATTTCTTTCAGTTTTCAATAATGTTACGAAGATGCTATCCGGCACTTTATATCCTACTTCAAATATATTTTTACCTGCAGCTCTGCATGTTAAGAAAATTTTGATGGAGTCATTCTCAGAAGATGAATACATGAAGAATATGGCTACAAACATGCAAATCAAATTCAATAAATATTGGGGGGAATGTAATCTTCTTATGTCTATTGCAGCAATTTTGGATCCTAGACTAAAACTAAAATTTATTAGTTACACATTCCCGAAGATATACGCACATGACGAGGTTGAGCAAAATCTAAAAACAGCTCAAGATGCCTTGTGGGAAATATATGCAGATTATGTTGTTGAGTGCTAATAGGGAGTGAAGGTTGTGATGGTTACAAAGATTCTACATTAGTATGGATTCTGTTTAGCAGCTAGGAAGCCATTTGGTGTCTTTATTTATGCTTTCTTAATTTATGCTTTATTATGCTTTAATGGCATCATTACAGACTTACAGTTGTGATACTGGCAGTGGGAATGGTTGATACTGGCAGTTTTTCAATTAGTTTTTCAGTTTTTCAATTTATGCTTTTCCATTCCTTTCAGTGGAGCTTTTTAATTTCTACTTACAGTTCTTAATTTCTACTGCACAAATTCTTTTTTCCGTATACAATCATTTAGGATTTCATGTGGCTTTTTTCCGTATACAATCCATTCCTTTCAGAGTTTCAGTGGGAATGGATGGGATGGTATGTGGCTTTTTTGACAGCCCTACTTATCTCCTCCTTTTTGACAGCCCTATTTATAATATCTTCAGCATTTAGGATTTCA
>NW_018165030.1:157799-160701 GCF_001263595.1 Phalaenopsis equestris | reverse complement strand
CAAACCCCACACCAAAAATAGTGCCGACAGCTATCATCTGTTATGCTATAGTTGTTACAACTGCAGATCTAGGATTTGCTTCCTTGATCTTTTCTTTGTGCGAGCAGACTGGGGTTGAATATGATAGTTGGGAAGAAGTTTTATTACCTCTAAAGCCCATCACGAAGGTGAATGTGAAAACTTATTCTGAGCATTCGATATTTGGATGGAGAGGAGGATTTTCCAGGAGCTATGAAATGGAAATGTCTGTTGCATCTACCTCTGCTGCTTCTTCATCACACCATCTACTTCACGTGCTTCTACATCTAGAGGTGAGTCTACTAAGACTCAAGATGAATTATTGCAGAAGATGATGGATAATATAAATTTTATCGCTGATAAGGTACTAAATTTAGAGGGTTTTACACATCATACTAATAGTTATAATAGAAGGAAGAGTGAATATGAAAATAAATTTCACTCATCTTTAAATTTCACTCATCTTTGGAGAACCTGATTAGAGGTGACCCAGAGTGCAATTTTCTCCAAATCCTCGATACCCTGATTATGAGCCTGCAGAAAAATGGTACAGCGGTGATTCTAAGGATGAAGAGTAGAGCTGAAAGATTTATTTTATGATTGTAATATGATATGAACTATGTGGTCTGGATGTGCTACATTTGCATCTGTGTGTTGTTTTGGACTTTTATGTTTTATTGTTATTATGACGTTTTTGGTAGTTAGTATTTTTTTTAAAATTTTATGGTATAAACTGTTGCTTTATGTTTAGTACTGTGATTTAGTTAGTTTAGAACTTAACTTAACTTCATATCTATTATAAAGTAGAAAATGTTTCTAGCATAGATCTTAAACTTGAAATTCATAAACTGCTACCCTTTATTTTTCTTTTATCATGTTTGCAAGTTTTTCTTTATGTTAAGATTGTGATTTCAATAGTGTGAATGTTTGCTTTTATGCTTATACCCACTGTTTAGAAGTCTATTGAATCTCTACATGTTAAAGTAAAATGAAAATATAGAAAATTTTATCAAAAATTAAGTTTATCAAAAATTAATTTTATCAAAAATTAAGTTTACTCCTGTTTTTAGTTTTATACTTGTATCATTAAGGTTTAAAATTCCTGTTAGCATGTTTTTTTTAAGTTTTGACTCCTGCTTATATATATCTGATGCTAAACAGTTTAATCTGTTAAAATTTTAAGTTTGGGGGGATGAAAAATATTTTAAAAACTAGAATTTTATTGTTCTCAAATGTGCTACAAGTGAGTTTGATTTGGAAAGAAAAAATCGAATATGTATATGAAGTTATATTAGGTAAGTAAAATTTGATTTTAGAAATGAGTAAGAAAATTTGGTTAAAATTTTTAGTATGAAGAAAAACTTTAAGTTAAAAACCTTTTAGATGAGAAAATGATTAATATAAGTAACTATATTTAGTAAGAAAAATTATATTTTTGAAAAAATTAGATAATTTAGACTTTTATTTTTAATACTTAAATTTCTTTTATTAAAAAAATTTTCAAAATTATTATTATATTTATAAGTAAATGACTTATATCAACACTTTGCTTTAGGAAAGGAGAAGTGGAATTCAAAATCATTAAAGGTCTATCCAGATATAGTAATCCTTTTCTCGAAAAAAGAAAAAAGAAAAGGAGAAAAAAAAGGAAGGAGAAGCTTGACGATTAGTGCCTAATCAAAAATTGGTTCTACATTTGATATTTTTAAAATATAAGACCTGAGAAACTCTTAAGCTTATAGATATATAGATATAACATAGTAAGATATAACATAGTAAGTAAAATTATTTTTAATGAAAATTTTTAAGAGGAGATAATAAAAGAAACAAATTATAAATTTGGAAGACTTGCAATATTTTTGAATTAGATAGGAACTTATATTTTCATCTTTCTTAACATTAGAAATTTTTAAACTTTAAGTTAATCTCATTTACTGAATATTTTTTATAAATTGGACTACTATATTTCTAAATCTAAGTTTTAATAACTCCTAAAGAAACTCATATACATATCATACATATTTATTTTTTGAAGATTGAAGTGTTGTTTGAGGACAAGAAACATTTTAAGTTTGGGGGATTTTGATACGCCTAAAATATATAGTATTTTTAGACACATTTTTATACCTATTTTTGAGATATTACGCTTTACTGGAAGGTATTTTTGTGTTATTCTTGCAGATACAAGTAAAAAGGGTGAAAAATGCTTAAAGGAGTGAAAAAAGATCAAATTTGGAGCAAAAAGGTGAAAAATGTGCAAAAGAGTTTTAGCGCCTAAGCGCCAGATCCCGTGCTTACGCGCCGCTTAAACAGAGAAGGCCGCGCCTAAGTGCTAGAAGTCCCGCGCTTAAGTACCAGTGGCAGTTACTAGACGAGTAAAGTCAGTTTTTATTAGTTTTAAAGAAGTTTTTGAGGCACCCATTGGCTTAACAGGTGGTTATAACCGCCATGGATGTAAATAATCACGAAAGAATATATCCCTTGAGGAAGTACATCAAATCTAGACATATTTCATCAATTTGGGGAGTTAGTTCAGAGAGATTTTTAGGCACCACATTTACTTTTATTTTATCCTTTTTTGTTAGTTTATTTTGAGTGATTGTAAAGAGAAGAGATTCGAAGGAACTTCAAGAGTTTGCTGGAAAACTTGAGATAAATTTTTATCTTTTTATTTTGATACTACTTTTGGTTTTAATTGAGACTTTTTGTTGGTTTGACAATGATTTCTACTTTTAAAATAAAGTGTGTTTTTATTTTCTCTATAGATTCTGAGTAGTTTTCTTTATCTTTCTTCTTAAAATGATAAATAATTAAGTTTTGGATTGAAATTGTGGAGAGTATTGATCTTTGATGTTGGAAGAAGTTGTGATGATTTAAATCCATG
>NW_018165030.1:147042-157502 GCF_001263595.1 Phalaenopsis equestris | reverse complement strand
GTAAGTATCTTCCTTGTCGAGCCGGTTTTTAGAACTATTCAAACTTTAAAGTAGCCATTGTTCTTTATAGCATCTCTAGTAAGGGTAAAGAATATTATTGCTCCTATTTGGCATAACACAATATGCATACTTCCACAACATAATTCCTATACTTATTTCTCATTCATGATAAGAAGAAAGATATTTTTCTTATTAAGTGTTTTTCATCTACAAAACTCTAGTTATCTTTTTAAGATACTATTTTATCAAAATATCAGAAATACCAAAAATATTTGAATTTTTATTACTGCAAAACATATTCAGTTTAAGTTTTTGTCATTTTAAAAATAGAAAGTTTCTAAAAATGCATATTGTATAAATTCTTTGTGAGTTCGATATTCAGATTCTTAATCAAAAAGTCCTATATTACTTGATAATGATACATATACTTGCGTAGTATCCTAATATATATAAATTAAAATTTAAATTATTATTTTTCATTAGGATCAAGTTTTTGGTTTAGTTGTAAAGTAAGGAAATATAAGTAAAATATAATCTGAATTATTGTTGTACTTCGCATATTGGTAGTATTAAGAGGGATCAAGTTTTTGGGGCCATTGTCGGGGATTAAAATCTTCAAGTAGTGGTGTCAAATTCTTAAAACCTATATATAAAATAATATCAGGATCAGCTCTTAAGCACAAGGCCTCTGGCGCTTAGGTGCGACCTTCTCTGTTTAATCGGCGCTTAGGCGCCAAAACACTTTTGCACATTTTTCACCTATTTACTCCAAATAGGTGAAAATAGGTCGCACCTATTTGGCCTATTTTAATCCCCGCTTAAACGCTTAAAAACACTCCTTTAAGCGTTTTTCACTTTTGTGCCTATACTTGAAAGAAAAAAAACAAAATTACCTTCTATTAAAGCGCAATATCTCAAAAATAGGTAAAAAAATGTGTCTAACAACACTATATATTTTAGGTGTATCATTATACCAACATTAACTGAACATCTTTACAGTTTCTATATCATAATTTGTTCCAACAACATCATTTATATTAAAAATATTCAAATATGTTAAGCAAAAAAGTTAGAAAAAATAAAAAGAGAAGAAACAACTTAAGATAATATCTAGAGAGTCAACTCAACATTCAGATGCTTTAATTGATTTTCTTAAGAGAAAAGAAGTTATTGAATAAGATTCTAATAATAGTGCAAATAAAATATACTTTAGAGGCAAGGACATTAGAGACTGTAATGTCAGAGCTTCCCATTATAGGAGTTGTATATTTAAAAAAATTCTTCAATAATAGCCTACCTAAATTTAGGATGCTTATAGCTGTAATGCCAGAGCCTATCATAATGCTAAAGATTTTTTCTAAAAGGACTATAATTAGAAGAGACTTATATGCTTCTCAATATTACTATAATTAATTAAATAACAACATTCTACTATAACATCTTTTATTTAAGAGATAATGTCCATATACAGAGTTCATGGGCCAACTCTGCCCTAAATCTTGTTATGTCTGCTTGCCAACCCAACTCCTCACTTCAATCACATCTGTAGGCCTGCAATAATTTTTCCATGAATTTATAGATAAAAGTGTTGCAATCAATAATTTTACTTTGAATGGGAACAACTTAAAGGATTAAGAGTGGTAATTTTGCGTGTTTGCTGATGTGATGATGTTTTATGCGTTATAAATGTTTTTTTAACACCATTACACACAAGGCAACTATACTAAAAAATATGCAAATTAACTACAATAAATTTTACTTCAGAATAATAAGATTTATCTTTTAAAATATTAAAAGCTGTCACTCATACTAATTTAAGGTTCTCTAAACTTCAAAGCTAAATTTACAAAAAAACTAAACTAGGTTCTGTAACAAAGAGTTCAAATTTAAGAAAGCATTCTTCCCCTTACAACGAGATTATAGTCAATAAATCATCAAATCGAAGAAAACAAATCGAAGAAAATTGTATTATGTCAAATAGGAGCAATTATATTCTTTATCCTTTTTACAAGTAATAAAGAACATTGGTTAATCCAGTGTTTATTAATCCAGTGTTTAGTCCCTCCAGTGTTTAGTCCCTAAGTCCACTGTTAGACTAGGAAGATACTAGCTCTCACTCTAGAGTTCCCACGTTTTCCTCACCTGAGGACTAACATCTTACTTTAGTTTCCAAACACCTGGACCAAATTGGGGATTTAAGTCCGTCACTCTAAAATCTCCAATTCTACGCCCATCAATGAATATTTCTGTATTTATTTGCACTCAACCCCATGGTATTTATTTGCACTCTTTATTTGCACTCAACCCCATGAACTACATTCTCATCCATGAAATCAAAGTGACTCTTACATTGTTGTGGAAATCATAGCTCTTACAAATCGTATGTTGAACAAATAATTTTAATACTTTAATTGGCAAGATCAGAAAGTAAATTAAGTTTGAAGTTCGAATCATCACAAATATGAAATTAAAATATTGCACAAAAGCTTAATTCTTCACATAACCATCTATCTTTGTAGGAAGAATTACAAAGAAATGTACTCAGAATTCTTGAGGAAGATACAACAGAACATTGATTTTATATATAAAAAGAAGTTTACAAAACAAGAAAGTAAAAAAAACTTAACTTAATCTCTTTCCCAAGCAATTCTCTTGAAGTTCCTTTGAATCGCTTTCCTTCTTTACAATAACACTCAAATCTCTCTTAGAAGTGTAAGGAAGAAGAAATTTCTCACTTTTCCTCTCCTCTTACCTTTTCCTCTCCTCTTACAACCCTTAGAGACACTGTACACTCTCCACAAAAATAGAACTCATACCCCACTCACTAAATCTCTCTAGAGACTCATTGCAACCCCCTCTTTCCAACATAAAGCACTATTTTATAATGTAGGGACAAATTTCCCAAGAGTCTCAGTTGGCACCTCTTCAAAATTCATCAAAATTCAATGCATTTGTGAACTTAACTGTTACTTGTCCTCAAGTAACTCTTTTACTACATAAAAAAAATATGAATTGAGGTGGTGAGCTTGATTTCAAAACATCCATAATTTTTAATTTATAAAAGAAAATATTAAGACTTAAAATAATAATAATAAATTAGGTTAAAACTAAAAAAGTAAGAATATTTAATACTTAAGATTAAGAGTTTTGGTTTTTTATTCATTTCAAAAATAATTGTAATTCTTCATATTAAGAATGCTTAGAGGAAATATATGAAAAAGATGCTAATAATTCATTAGTAAAGATGCTAATAATTTAATATAAGTTCAAAAAAGTATTTGAGTCTCTTTCCTTAAGTTGATTCAAGTAAAACCCATTTTTTATTAGGCATCTCCTCAAGCTTCTCCTCACATATATTTTTCTCTTTGCTTTTCTTTTTCTTTTTCTTTTTTTTTTTTTGCTTTTTCTTTTCTTTTGGGCTCATTATTTTCCCCCCTCTTTTTTATGTGAGGAATACAATATATGGAAAGCCTTTAACGATTTTTAACTTCAATATCCTCTTCTTAAATTTAAAAAATTCATACATAACTTACTTATAAATGCATATTAGCTTTAAAATTTTTCATAAATTCTAAATGCTTTCTTTTATTTAACTCTAAGACTCTCTTAATATTTCAAAAATATAATTTCCTTTACTTTAATTAGTACACACATAACCTTATACACTTACAGTAAATATCTTACTTTTGGAAATAACCTTCATTATTAATGATTTTTTACTTCAATCTACAATCATATTTATAAAATAAAAAATATAGTTATCTTTAAGTTGACATCTGATACGAAAAGTTATGTTAAAAATAATTTTGAAAATATAGTTTATTGAGGACAAATAAAGTTTAACTTGTTTTAAGAAAAAAATTTCTTTGGCACAAACTTAAATTTGTAATGGATAAAGCATTTATTAAAAAAATAATGGTAGAAAGAAAACATAAAATGCATTAAAATAAATATAACCTGTTGAGGGCTTTGAACTTATAACTTTGCAGGTACCAATTTAGAAAAAACTGAGCATAAAATATTTCTTAAAACATGATATACCATAAAGATTTGCTAAGCAGAGAAGAGTTCTAAACATAAAAACCAAATTGCAACAATATACAACACTAATAAAAAAAAAGAACAAACAATCTACCTCTAAATAAAAAAATTTCAACACCTGCTTACAATACACATCATATGAAAATAAAGTTCACAAGTTAACAATCCTCAAAAACATAAAATCAAACTACAGAAAACAAGCATGAAATAAACTACTCCTCATCATCTCATCATCTTCATCTTCTTCTTTAGATTCTACCTCAGGCTCATAGGAAGTAAATTGAGGGCAAGTAGGGAATTCTACATCATGATCACCGCTTAAATACTTTGTCATGGCCTCATTATATGCAATCTCATAATCAACCTTCCTCTGCATGTAATCATCATTATGATAATTTCTTGTCTCCATGGTCCTCATATGATTCCTAAGTGTCAAAATATCACTTTGTTGAATAAATAATTATTTCATAACATTCTCTAAAGATGTAGTGCGGGAAGTAGAAGGCCAAGAAGCTGAAGTAGATGGCATGTCACTAATTTTACCTCTAGCTTTCTGTCCAGCATACAACTCATATGTATGAACACTATGCTTATTGATAAATTTAAGTGGTTGTATCAATTTTTTAGTTCTATCATATCCCACTCAAGATTGATTACATAGAGTAAAATAAAAGTTGGCTAACTCAAGCCTCCAATAGTGCCACCTCTAGAAGAAGTATGGGCATTTCGATAGATAAGGGAACCAATGTTTATTTTCTTCATTTGTTGAATGTAGAAATTTAAAGTAACTATCTCTTTAGTAAATTTTCTCAAATGATTTGTTGGATGGACTCGAGTAGAAATAAAATAATGTCAGGCTTTTGATTGAGCATTAAACATAGAACTAGACAAGTTTACCTTATGATCATTCCTCATCTTTCAAACTCCTCTTCCATTAGTCAGATAAGCTATAACTTTGTCTAATGTAGAATCAAAATTATCAAAGGTAGTGTACTCACAATGAAACTTGCTCTTAACCCATACAATGCATTTATCCTCTCTAAGATAAATTCCACATTCTTACCTCAAATAAAAATTCGATCATTCATAGCTTGCAGTAGGTTTGGAAACAACTCACGTACGATAAAAAAAATTTTTATAGCAATGAGGTAGTAGAATGTTTTCCAATCTCGTGCCATAATCATTCCCTTGATAATATCATCGAGATTGTAAAATGGATGTTCCTGAATAAGATTTCTCCTCAAGAGTTGAGTATTATAGTGATATTATGCCTTGATATTAACAAGTTTCTTCATATCACAAGCCTCCTTTCCCTTCATCGTCCTCATTTTAGAAGCCATAGAGTCCTAAAGATTAAATTAATTCCATATAAATTTGCTATAACGATAATGTAAACTCCTAAAATTAAAATCATGGCTAAGAAACTTTACACCATGGATTCTTCTCTAAATTTCTACAAAACTTATAATTTTCAATTTTTCCATAATGTAGGAGAAATCAATGGTGAAAATAAAAAATTTACTAGGTTAAAGTGATGCTCTTACCTCAAATAAAAATTCGATCATTCATAGCTTGCAGTAGGTTTGGAAACAACTCACGTACGATAAAAAAAATTTTTATAGCAATGAGGTAGTAGAATGTTTTCCAATCTCGTGCCATAATCATTCCCTTGATAATATCATCGAGATTGTAAAATGGATGTTCCTGAATAAGATTTCTCCTCAAGAGTTGAGTATTATAGTGATATTATGCCTTGATATTAACAAGTTTCTTCATATCACAAGCCTCCTTTCCCTTCATCGTCCTCATTTTAGAAGCCATAGAGTCCTAAAGATTAAATTAATTCCATATAAATTTGCTATAACGATAATGTAAACTCCTAAAATTAAAATCATGGCTAAGAAACTTTACACCATGGATTCTTCTCTAAATTTCTACAAAACTTATAATTTTCAATTTTTCCATAATGTAGGAGAAATCAATGGTGAAAATAAAAAATTTACTAGGTTAAAGTGATGCTCCTACCAAGAGAAGATGAGATCCAAAAAATTCTAGCCGTGAAATCACCTCAAATCCAAGTATTTGGAAGCCCTAGTTGGCTATTTGCCCTATTCGCAAGATTGAAGACGACCTCGAGTAGAAAAATTGTGGAAACTATTCATTTTGCATGATTGTAATTGTCCATCTTGGGGCCTAGGCGCCAACGATCAACATTTTATTTTTTGATTTTTTTGTTAAAAGCGTTGTACACCAAAGCATGCTATCTTCTAATTAGTTTAAACTCACTTAATTTCATAATTAAGTAATCTATGAACATCAAATTCTCATAAATAAAAAAAACTTCACATTTTTATATATAAATCCAAGCAAGTACAAATAAGTATTTTGAAATCACACATAAATTTAGCTTTGAAATCATACCAACCACACTTAACGTTGAAAACTAAACAATAAAATACTAAAAGCAAACATAATAAGTGTGATGTAAAAAACTAACGAAATCTAACAAAAAGAAACACACAAGCACTTATATACCAGAATCCTAAACTTCAAGGTTGCTACACACCTTCATCTTCAGTACTATAATCTTCTCTAAGATCTCCGATGGATTGGGCAATGCACGAATAAGTTATAGGAAGGACGGTGACAAAATTCATCAGTCAAGTCTTCTTCGATCCAAAATTTCTTCTTACACATTCACACCGTAGCCTCTTCCATAAGTACAATGTGCTCAAATTTCTCTTTAATTCTCTAATCTAGATGGTCAAAATGATCAAAAATTGTCCCAATCACATTCATAATATTAGTCATCTCATACTCCAACTTCTTAATTTTCTTCAAAATAATAAATGAACTCTCAAGAAATTAGGGTCATATAGATGATGAATTTTGAGATGTTTGATCCATAAGAATTTTTCCATCATCAACTTCTCCATTTTTCCAGTAATCACAATTTAACACCGGGTCCATGGGCTTCCAAGGAAGAAGCACTTTTTCCCAATTTTCATATGGCAGTTGTGATTGCATACAAAGGAAAATTATTGTAGATGGATGTCTAAGACCAAGCTTAGACTTCTTTAAAATATAACCAAGAGTAGATTTTACTTTTATATCTCCCACATCGATATGTCTTCTAGTTTGAATACAGTAGTTCAATATAACTCTTTCCTTTATCACTTTACTGATTTTTGTACTAGGGAGTAATTTTGCAAAGATAAATATATTCCAAGGCTTTGATACAAATTTTAACATTGAAGAAGAAAAACTTACATTATTGTTATCACTTATCTCTCAAGTTCGATCTTCATCCGTTCAGTTGTGATTGCATACAAAGGAAAATTATTGTAGATGGATGTCTAAGACCAAGCTTAGACTTCTTTAAAATATAACCAAGAGTAGATTTTACTTTTATATCTCCCACATCGATATGTCTTCTAGTTTGAATACAGTAGTTCAATATAACTCTTTCCTTTATCACTTTACTGATTTTTGTACTAGGGAGTAATTTTGCAAAGATAAATATATTCCAAGGCTTTGATACAAATTTTAACATTGAAGAAGGAAAACTTACATTATTATTATCACTTATCTCTCAAGTTCGATCTTCATCCGTTAAGAATCTAGAAACTTCGTTCATATTGTCTTTTGTAAGAAGAAAGTTGGAATAATGACAAATTGAAACACTCTCGATCATGATCAAGTCATTAATCCTGGAAGGAGTAAAAGGTACACACATTCCTCAAGAATAGAAAATTCCTTAATTTATCCCATGAAGATTGCATAAATTTCCTTCACAACAGGAGTTACTACGACCACAGCGATGTAGCATAACACTTCCCATTGCCTTTGCAAAATTATTTCTTCCACAAAAGTAGCTAGAGTATTGAATCCTCAACTCACAAAACTCCTTTCCTTTATCAACCTCTTTCTCATAAGAACATTGTCTTGCAACCTCTGCGAATCAAAACTAATGAATTTTCTTCAGTTGAAAATCCCATACTTGGAAGTTTCCTTGGAGTTGGAGGCCATAGGAACAAGATTTAGATTTAGTGGATCCTCTGATTTAGTGGATCCTCTCCCTCTCTACTAATTTAATTTGACTCCAAATGGCAGGTTTTGGTAGTTATTTAAAGAAAAGTTTGTCAAAAACCTCCAATAGAAGGTTTCAAGGTGGTTTTTCGAACTGCAATGCGTAGGTGCTAGATTCTGGGGGTTAGGCACCGGGCTTTCTCTGAATTGGTGCATAGGTGCCAGGTTCTTGTCCGCAGGAATCGATCCCTAGATACTGCTAATATGCACAGTACAACAATAATTCAGATTATATTTCACTTATATTTCCTTACTTTGCAACAAAACCAAAAACTTGATCCTGAAGAAAAATAAGAATTTAACTTTTAATTTATATATATTAGGATACTACTCAAGTATATATATCATTATCAAGTAATATAGGACTTTTTGATTAAGACCTACATATCGAACCCACAAGGAGAATACGCAATATGTACTATTGAACAACAAACTTTCTATTTTTAATAAAAAGATAATTATCTAAACTAAAGATGATTTTTGTAGTAATGAAAATTTAAATATTTTTGGTATTTTCAATATTTTGATAGAATAACAATAATTTTAAAAGATAATTAGAGTTTGTGTAGAAGAAAAACACTAAATATGAAAATATCTTTCTTCTTGTTATTAATTAGTAATAAGTATAGGAATTCTGTTGTGGAAGTATGCAAATTATGTTGTGCCAAATATGAGCAATAATATTCTTTACCCTTACTAGAGATGCTATAAAAAACATTGGCTAATTTAAAATTTGAGTAGTTCTGAAGACCAGCTAGGCAGGGAATATACTAGCTCTCTCTAGAGTTCCCTCAATTCCCTCCACCTGGGGGCTAACAACTCGTATAAGAACCTAAGACAATAAACAAAGTTGGGGGCTTTAACCTGTCACTTTAAAGTCCTCTAGCTTTACAACCTTCAGTGAATATTTCCCTATTTATTTGCACTCAATCATATGAACTACAATCTCATTCATACAACCTCATGTGATTCTTTCCAATTGTTGACTAAGACAATACCAGCCCGGTTCTTACATGTTCGCACAACAAATTTTAACATCTCGATTGGCCAAATCAAGAAGTAAATGAAGTGCATGGATTTAAATCATCATAACTTTTTCCAATATTAAAGATCAATACTCTCCACAATTTTCATCCAAAACTTAATTAGTTATCAAAACCAACAAGTATCAATTAAAACCAAAAGTAGTCTCAAAACAAAAAGATAAAAACTTATCTCAAGTCCTCCACCAAACTCTTGAAGTTCCTTTGATTCTCTTCTCTTTACAATCACTCAAAATAAAATAAAAAAAGGATAAAATAAAAGCCTGAAAATCTCTCTGAACTAACTCCCCAAATGAGAGCTTTCAAAACTTTCCAATATTTTCAGGACTCTTTTCTAAGTCCTCTCTTCTTTCTTTTATAATTTTCCAAAAGGTGTCTTGGTTTCTCTTCAAAATATATCTAGATTTGATGTATTTCGTCAAGAGATGCATCCTTTCGTGATTTTTTATCCATGGTAGTTATAACCACCTATTAAGCTAATCGGTGCCTCAAAAACCTCTTCAAAATCAAAAATTTATTCAAAGTTCGTAGAAACCAAATTTACTTGTCCAATAACTACCACTGGCACTTAAGCGCAGGGTCTCTGACACTTAGGCACGACATTCTCTGTTTAACCAGTGCTTAAGCGTCGGATCTAGAGCTTAGGCGCCAAAACTCCTTTGCACATTTTTCACATTTTTGCTCCAAATTTGATCCTTTTTAACTCCTTTAAGCATTTTTCACCCTTTTTACCTATATCTGTAAGAAAAAACACAAAAATACCTTCCATTAAAGCTCAATATCTCGAAATTAGATATAAAATGTGTCTAAAAATATTTTATATTTTAGGTGTATTGAAATCCCTCAAACTTAAAATGTTACTTGTCCTCAAGTGACACTTCAATCTTTAAAAACTAAATATGTATAATATGTATATGAGTTTCTTTAATGGTTACTCAAATTTTGATTTATAAATATAGCTGTCTAATTTAGAAAAAATATTCAGTAAATGAGACCAACTTAAAGTTTAAAAATTCTTAATGTTAAGAAAGTTGAAAATTTGAAAATATGAGTTTCTATAAAATATATTGTAGATTTTTCAAATTTAGAATTTAGTTCTTTTATTATCTCCAATTAAAAATTATTATTAAGAATAAGTTTACTTACTAAACCTATAAGCTTAATATTTTCTCAAGTCTTATACTTTAAAAATATCAAATTTAGAAACAATTTTTGATTAGGCACTAATCCTCAAGCTTCTCCTTCCTAATCTTTTTCTCTTTTTCTTTTTCTTTTTCTTTTTCTTTT
>NW_018165030.1:117949-146967 GCF_001263595.1 Phalaenopsis equestris | reverse complement strand
TTAGGCAAGGATTAATATATCTGGAGAATATATCACTTTACATATATCAAAAAGAACTTTTTAATTTGAAGTTTTCCTAAAGCAAAGTCTTGATATAAGTCTTTTACTTATAAATATAATAATAGTTTTGAAAATTATTTTAATAAAAGAAATTTAAGTATTAAGAATAAAAGTCAAAATCATCTAAATTTTTCAAAAGTACAATTTTTCTTACTAAAGATAGTTACTTATATTAATTATTTTCTCATCTAAAAAACTTTTTAACTTAAAGTTTTTCATCATTACTAAAAATTTTAACTAAATTTTTTAGTTATTTCTAAAATCAAATTTTACTTCCCTAATCTAACTTCATATATATAATCAATTTTTTTCTTTTCAAATCAAATTCACTTGTGACACATTTGAGAAAAAATAAAATTCCAGTTTTGAAAATATTTTTCATCCTCCCAAACTTAAATTTTTGTCAGATTAAACAGTTTAGCATCAGATATATATAAGCAGGAATGAAAATTTAAAATAACATACTAATAGGAATTTTTAAACCCTAATGAAAAAAAGTATAAAAATAAAAATAGCAATAAAATTAAGTTTTGATCAAAGTTTCTTTACTTTCATTTCAATTTAACATGTAGAGACTCAATAGACTTCTAAGCAGTGAGTATAAACATAAAAGTAAATTAGCACACTAACTTGATTTCACGATCTCCGCATAAAAACAAACAAACTAACATGAAAAATTTAAATTTATGATCTAAGTTAGCTAGATTTATAAACTTTTCAAAAGACATAGAATCAAGTTCAATTTTAATCTAACTAAAGTAGTATTAACCACACTTCAACAATTACTGCCCTAGAAGGTTAAGACAGTCCAATAACAAAACACAACATCACAATAACAGTATAAAAGGTCCCAAACATAACATAGTACATAGTCCAAATCAGTACAAAACTAATGTAGCATTACTACATCACATAGTCTTCAACATAAATAAAAATAAAAATATCTCAATCCTACTCCTCATCCTCAGAAACACCGCTATACCACTTTTCTGCAGGCTCATAACCAGGATATCAAGGATATGGAGGAAATTGTACTCCTGGGTCACCTCTAATCAAGCTCTCCAAAGATGAGTGGAATTTCTCATCTTAATCACTCTTTCTCCTATTATAACTATTAGTATGATCTATAAAACACTCTAAATTTTGCACCTAATTGGCGGTAAAATTGATATTATCCATCATCTTTTGTAATAACTCATCTCTAATATCAGTAGAGTCACCTCGAGATGCAGAAGCACGTGAGGTAGATGGTCTAGATGTAGAAGCAGCAGAGGTAGAAGCAGCAGACCTCTCCATTCCATAGCTTCTGGAAAATCCTCCTCTCCAGCCAAAAGTTGAATGCTCAGAACAAGTCTTCACATTCACCTTAGTGATGGTCTTGAAAGGTAATAACACTTCCTCCCAGCTATCATACTTAACTCCAGCCTGCTCACACAAAGAAAAGAGCAAAGAAGAAAATCCCAGACCTACAGTTGTAACAGCTAAAGCAGAACTGATGATAGTCTGACAGATCAAAGCTCCAATGTTGATGAGCTTTCCTTCTTGAATACAATAGTTTAATGTCACACTCTCTCTTGTAACTTCATTGAAATGATTTATTGGAAGTAGGCGAGAAAAAATTAAATAGTGTCAGGTCTTTGATGGTGCACATAACTTTGAATTTGGGAAGTTAACTCTCCTTACATTAGTTATCTTCCAAAGTTCTCTCCCAACAGTTAAGTAAGAAATAATCTCATCTAATTCCGCTTCAGTAGGACTACAATTTACATAAAAACATAACGTATTCGGTGGTAAATGGTAAAAAAAGTTGATTACCTTTGGCGAAAAAGGTATCAACTTCCCTCAAACCATGACTCAATTTTGTTCAGCTTCAGGGAGATTTGCATAGAACTCCCTCACACCAGATATAACTGCCACAACAGAGAAACAACAGAATTGTTTCGACTGTCGGCAAATAGGTAAATCTTCCACGTCTCTAGCCGAATTTCTAAAACATCACTCCTGAGTCTATTTACGTTATTACAACGCATCACTATACCAATCTTGAGCTTTTGAACTAACAAATTTACTCGAATCAAAAGGAACTTTGCCTTTGCTCCTCTTCATTCTTGGTGCCATTCTACAAATTTGACAAATTCCAACAATAACATTCCAACAATAACTTCAAAAATTCCAACAATAACTTCAAAAATCAAGTTCAATTTACTAAACTAAACTTCCAAAAACACAAACTAAACTTCCCATGCAATTTCCATAAATTTTTCCTCTTTTTTCACTATTAATAGTGAATTTTTGAATTTCTCCAAATGTGCTCAAAATACATGGTGAAAATCCAAATATTTTACATAGAAGTATAGCTCTTACCTCAATGAACTTGGATCTAGCAAATTTCACTTGATTCAACAAAGAAATCTTCACTTTAGATGTACCCTAGCCCTCAAAAATTGTGAACTCGAGAGGAAGATAATGTAGGTGGCATTAAAAATGCTGATTTCTGGCTCAAAAATTCACTTTTAACCATTCACGAATCGGTTTTTGTGAACCTGCGCTTAAGCATGGGTAAGTGGTGCTTAGGCGTCTGCCTCTCGGGTTTGCTCAAGCTTAAGCTTGAGTTGTGGGGCTTAGGCGCCAGTGCATGATTTTCAAATATTTCAAATTAAAGTAAAATGCACTATTTACCAAAGTAAACCACCCCTAAATGGTCTCCCTAAATGGTCTCATAGCACATGGTCTCATAGCACTTAAATGACTATTTTCAACTTACTGTAACTCTCCTTTATCAAAAAATTCTCCTTAAAAACTATTTCAATTCGAGGCTAAAACAACACAAAATTTCACACAAATAAACTTATATTAATTCACAAACGAGTAAAAATACATTTAAACACTTAGTTCTCATTCCAAATAGTGTTGGATGAGAAAATTTTCCTAAATACAAACACTTAACAATCTTTCATAATTAAACACGTAAGTAACACAAACACTAAAAACAAGTCTTAAACATTAAAAAACTTAAAGACAATGACTTTAAACAAATTAAAACATAACTTCAAACATAGAATCTAATTTCATTCTTCATTAGACGGAACAAATTCAGGTCTTTCATTTCTCTCTTCTAGGGCAACTGGAATAAAAAGTTGATAAAACGGACGGTGGTGACGTGCTTTGATGCAATCTTCTCCAATCCACTTTTCTTTAAGAAACATCTCCTTATCCACTTTCTCTATACAACTAGTGTGGCTAAATTACATTTTTAATTGCCATCCATTGTGCTCAAGATGTGCATGAATCTCCAATACCTTAGTCTCCAGTGTAGACATGGTATTTTTAATTTTGTTGATCTTCTCTGATTTCCCTTCAATACTAATGACTAAGTAACTGTTATACATCTCTTGTTCACTTTGACTAATGATTTTCTTCCTCACGGTCTCCTCCTTCTTCTTCAAATCCATCTCTCATAAAGACATCATCTTAAAATCTTTCTCTCTCTTAGACTTTAGGGCTAGAAATGATCTGGGGTGAAATTCCTTCACTAAACCCTTCTATTTGTAGGCCTAAATCCTTCCAATAACACCTAGAAACGTTTAGAAACTGCCTTGGCACTTTTATACAAACTTCTAGGCAATTTTCCCTTCTATAATATCAATTTAACACATGTTTTTAAACTTCCACGCTTAAGCACCGATTTGGCGCTTTTGCGCCAGTGCACATTTTTGCACTAGTCAACTTTTGCAATGAGGACTTTTTAGAAAGTTTTTCTATTTTCAAAAAGATAATTACTTAAACTAAAAAAAAAATTTGTAGGAATTTAAAATTCAATTTTTTTTGGAATTTTTGATATTTTAACGAAATAGTAACAACTTAAAAAGATAACTAAAATTTTTGTAGAAGAAAAGTACTTAATATGAAAGTATCTTTCTTCTTATCATGAATCAGTAATAAGTACAGGAATTTGGTTGTGAAAGTATGCAAATTGTGTTGTGACAAATAGAAGCAATAATATTCTTTACCCTTACGAGAGATGCTATAGAGAACATTGGCTAATTTAAAGTTTGAATAGTTTTGAAGACCGGCTAGGAAACGAAGATACTAGCTCTCACTCTAGAGTTCCCTGAATTCCCTCCAGCTGGGGGGCTAACATTCTTGTATCAAAACCAAAAATAATAAACCAAGTTGGGGGCTTTAACCTTTCACTTTAAAGTTCTCTAACTCTACACCCTTTTCTCTAACTCTACACCCTTTAATTCTACACCCTTTAATGAATATTTCCCTTTTTATTTACACTCAATCATATGAACTACATTCATTCATACAACCTCATGTGATTCTGTCCAATTGTTGACTGAGACAATACCAGCTCGATTCTTACATGTTCTCACAAAAAATTTTAACATCTGGATTAGCCAAATAAAGAAGTCAATGAAGTGCATGTATTTAAATCATCACAACTTCTTCCATCATTAAAGATCAATACTCTCCAGAACTTCCGCCCAAAACTTAATTTCTTATCATTTTAATAAGAAAGATAAAGAAAATTACTCAGAATCCATGGAGAAAACAAAACCACACTTTAGTTTAAAAGAAGAAATCATTGTCAAACCAACAACAAGTCTAGATTAAAACCAAAAGCAGTCTAAAATGAAAAGATAAAAACTTATCTCAAGTCCTCCACCAAACTTATGAAGTTCCTTTGAATCTCTTCTCTTTTACAATCACTCAAAACAAAATAACAAAAAGGATAAAGTAAATAATCTCTCCGAACTAACTCCCCAGATAAGAACTTTCAAAACTTGCCAATATTTTCAGCACTCACACTTTTTCGAACCTTTTTAGGACTCTATTCTAAGTCCTCTTTTCTTTCTTTTACAATAATAGTTTTGAAAATCATTTTAATAAAGAAAATTTAAGTATAAAAAATAAGAGTCTAAATTATCTAAATTTATAAAAAATATAATTTTTCTTACTAAAGATAATCACTTATATTAAACATTTTCTATACTAAACATTTTTAACTTAAAGTTTTTCTTCACTACTTAAAATTTTAACTAAATTTTCTTACTCATTTCTAAAATCAAATTTTACTTCCCTAATATAACTTCATATACATAATAAATTTATCTTTTTAAATTCAAATTCATTTGTAGTTCATTTGAGAACAAATAAAATTCTGGTTTTGAAAATATTTTTCATCCCCATTAAACTTAAATTTTTAACAGATTAAACTGTTTAGCATTATGTATTTATAATCAAGGGTGCAAATTTAAAAATAACATGCTAACAGGAATTTTAAATCCTAATTATACAAGTATAAAACTAAAGACAGAAGGAAAATTGATTTTTTTTTCAAAATTTCTATATTCTATTTTAGTTTAACATGTAGAGATTTAATAGACTTCCAAGCAGTGGGTATAAACATAAAAGAAAACATACACACTACTGACATCACAATCTTAACATAAATATAAACTTGCAAACATGATAAAAGAAAAAATAAAGTGTGGTTGTTTCTGAATTTCAAGTTTAAGATCTAAGCTAGCAAGATTTTCTACTTCATAACAGATATGAAATTAAGTTATGTTCTAAACTTGTTCTAAACTATCTAAACTAACTAAATCATAGTAATAAATACAAAACAATAGTTACTACCCTAAAATTTAAAAATGAATCACTATCTAACTCAAAAATAACAACAACAATAGAAAATAAAAATTCAAAACACAACATAAAACATAGTCTAAAACAATACACATATGCAAATGTAGCAGGCTCAGACGACATAGTTCATATCATATTACAATCATAAATGAATCTCTCAGTTATACTCTTCATCCTTAGAATCACCGCTGTACCATTTTTTTGCAGGCTTATATCAATGGTATCTAGGAAATTGCACTCCTAGTTCACCTCTAATCAGCCTCTCAAAAGATGAGTGGAATTTCTCTTCATAATCACTTTTCCTTCTATTATAACTATTAGTATGATCTGCAAAACACGCTAAATTTTGTACCTTATCAGTGGTAAAGTTGATATTATCCATCATCTTTTGTAATAACTCATCATG
Source organism: Phalaenopsis equestris (assembly GCF_001263595.1). Lineage (NCBI taxonomy): Eukaryota > Viridiplantae > Streptophyta > Magnoliopsida > Asparagales > Orchidaceae > Phalaenopsis > Phalaenopsis equestris. The sequence goes on along the minus strand of NW_018165030.1, from coordinate 140,846 downwards.
AGTATTAGTAGAATCACCTCTGATGTAGAAGCATGTGAAGTAGATGGTTTAGATGAAGATGCAGCAGAGGTAGATGTAGCACATGTCTCTAATCCATAGCTCATGGAAAACCCTCCTCTCTAGCCAAAAATTAAAGGCTCCGAATAAGTCTTCACATTCACTTTCGTGATGAGCTTTAGAGGTAATAGAACTTCCTCCCAACTATCTTACTTTACTCCAGCCTGCTCGCATAGAGAAACTATTAAGGAAGCAAATTCCATATTTGCAGTAATAGCAGCAGAAGTTGAACTGATGATAGTATGATAGATTAAAGCCCCTATGTTGATGGGCTTTCCCTCCTGAATACAATAATTCAACGTCACTCTCTCTGGTCACTTCACTGAGATGATCACTTCACTGAGATGATGTCACTTCACTGAGATGATTGGTTGCCAGCATACGAGCAGAAATGAAATAGTGTCAGACCTTTGAAAATTTACATAACTTTGAAGTTGGGAAATTTACTCTCCTCTCATTGGTAATCTTCCAGAGTCGTCTCCCAATAGTCAAGTATGAAATAATCTCATCTAACTCCACTTCAGTAGAACTATAATTCACATAAAAACACAAAGTCTCCGGTGGTAAATGTAAAACAAGTTGATTACCTTTGGAGTAAAAGGTACCAACTTCCCTCTAACCCTAACTCGATCGTCCTCAGCCTCTGGGAGATTTGCATAAAAATCCCTTACAACAAAAATTATAGCGTCAATAGAGAAACAACAGAACTGTTCCCACTATCGGTGGACTATCAGGTCTTCCACTTCTCCACCTGGACTCTTAAAACATCGCTCCTAAATCAATTTTTGTGACTGTAGAGGGTCACTATATCGATCCTGAGCTTTTGAACTGACAAATTTGCTCGAATCAAATGGGCTCTTTCCTCTGCTGCTTTTCATTCTTAGTGTCATTCTACAAATTTGATAAATTCCAAAAATAACTTTAAAAATCAAGTTTAAATCACTAAACTAAACTTCCAAAAGCACTAACTAAACTTCCAAAAGCACTAACTAAACTTCCCAAGCAATTTTCACTGATTTTTCTTCACTTTTCACCATGAATTGTAAGTTTTAAAAATCTTCCAAATGTGCTTAAAAGATATGGTAAAAATCCAAAATTTTTGCATAAAAGTAAAGCTCTTACCTCAAGGAACTTGGATCTAGCAAATCTCACTTGATTTTACAAAGAAATCTCCAAATTTCACTTGCCTTAGCCCTCAAAATTGCGAACTCGAGTTAGGGAAGACGATAGGAGGTGTTAAGAATCGCATTTTTGGACTAAAAATTCACTTTTAACTGTTTGCAAACCAGTTTTTGTAAACCGGTGCTTAAGCGCAGGTAAGTGCCGCTTAGGCGTCTGCCTCTCAGGTTGGCTCGTACTTAAGCGCGAGATGTGGCGCTTAGGCGCCAGTGCACAATTTTTAAAATTTTTAAATTTAAGTAAAATGCACTATTAGCCTAAGTAAACCACCCCTAAATGGTCTCATAGCACATAAATGACTATTTTTACTTCCTATAACTCTCTTCTCTCTCAAAATTCTTCATAATAATTAATTGAATTTGAGGCTAAAAATAACACAAATTTTCACAAAAACAAACTTATATTATTTCACAAACAAGTACAAACACATTTAACACTTAGCTCTCTCTCTCAATAGTCTTGGATGAGACAATTTTTTGAAGTACCAAACACTTAATACACATTTACAATTAAACACATAAGTGACACAAATATTAAACATAAGAAATAAACACTAACAAACTTAAGAACATGACGCCAAACACACAATTCCTAATACTTAACTTAATGCCACTCTTCATTAGAAGGAACAAATTCTTGTCTCTCAGTATTCTCTCCAGGAATATAGAGTTGATAAAACGGACGGTGGTGACGAGCTCTAATACTATCATCTTTGATCCACTTTTGCTTATGGAACATCGCCTTATTCGTTTCCTCTACTTAACTAGTATGGTTGAATTGCATCTTAAGACAATATGGTCTAGGTGAGCATGCAATTCAAGCACCTTAGTCTCTAATACAGATTTAGTATTCTCCATCTGGTTCATCTTCTTCGATATCCCTTCAATACTAACAACTAAGAAACTATTATACATCTCTTGTGCACTTTGACTAATGAACTTCTTCCTCATGGCTTCTTCTTTCTTCTTCAAATCCATCTCCCATGAAGACATTTTCTATAAATCTCTCTCTTTCTTAGACTTTTAGGGCTAAAAATAATCTTGGGTGAAATTCCTTCACAAACCCTTTCTATTTATAGGCCTAATTCCCCCGCATAACTTCTAGGCACAACTAGAACCTGCCAAGACACGTTTATTCAAACTAAATTGCAATTACACCTTCTAGAAATTGAAATTTGCACATGAAAGTTACACATGTGATTAAATTGTCGCGCTTAAGCGCTAGTGCACATTTTTGCACCAGGCAACTTAACGTCCAAATTCTCATTCTAACATTTCTAGGTCATTAAATAAAGTCTAAAAATCATTACTAGCACATAATAAAATCAAAAATACTACCACAAATTTCTTAATCATACTCAAAACACAATCAAAGCAAAAACACACTGATAACTATGGGTTGCCTCCCACAAAGCGCCTGATTTTACGTCGTCAACCCGACGTAACCAGTGCTTATTCTGGTTGACCCAACATCATTCCATCAATATATTTATGTTGATCCCCCTATATAATAAGGTTTCAGTCTATGCCAATTCACTTTAAAAATTTTCTCATAATTAGGATCTTTAATATCCACATCTCTATAAGGATAAACTTTTATCACAACAAATGGGCCCATCCACCTGGACTAAGTTTACCAGGAAATAATCTTAAACTTGCATTATATACCAAAACTTGTTACCCTGACTAAAAATTTTTAGTTAGAATATTTCGATCATGCCACATTTTCATTTTTTCTTTATAAATCTTAACACTCTCATAAGATTCATTCCTTATCTCTTCAAGCTAATTTAATTGTAACAATATTTTCTTACCAGCATCTTTTAAATTATAATTGAACTCTTTAATAGCCCAATATGCTTTATGCACAAGTTCAACTGGTAAATGACAAGCTTTCCCAAATATTAGCTTATATGAGGACATTCCTGCATAGTCAAGTTTGACTAACCAATACATTTTTGTTGGATTCATAGATTTTTCCATAATTCTTTTAATTTCCCAATTGGATAATTCAACCAAACCACTTGTCTGGGGACGATAAGCAGTAGCAATCCTATGATTTATATGATATTTATTTAATAACTTCTCCATAATGGCATTTATGAAATGACTTCCCCCATCAGTAATTATAAATCTTGGCATCCCAAATCTACAAACTATGTTCGTTTTCAATAATTTTGCAACACTTTGAGCATCTCGTCGCCTCTATCCATTTGGATACATAGTACACTACTAAAAAAATATATAAATTTTTGGAAGAATGTATAAATGGTCCCATAAAATCTAATCCCCAAACATCAAATATTTCAACTTCTAGCATATAATTGAGGGGCATCTCATTTCTTCTAGAAATATTGCCTACTCTTTAACATATATCACAAGTTTTGATATAAGCATTAACATTTCTAAAAATTGTAGGCCAATAAAATCAAGATTGTTGAATTTTGTTTGATGTTTTATCAACACCAAAATGTCCCCCAAAATCAGAATTATGACATTTTTGGATAATTTTATAAATTTCTTCTAATGGTATACATCATCGAATGATTAGATCCTTTCCCTGTTTATGTAAATATGGGTCTTCCCAAAAATAATTCTTAGCTTCAGAAATAAATTCCTTCATTTGTTGGTGAAATAAATTTTCAGAAATAAATTTCTTCATTTGTTGGTATGTCATTCCATAGGGTTTAAGATCACAAACATTATAGTTCACAATGTCGACATAATACGAAACACGCCACTCATTTACGGTGAACCAATTTTCATATGAAAAATGTTCATTAATTTCTTTTTCAAAACAGAGTGGTTTTTCTAATTCAAACCTAGACAAATGATCAGCAATTTGATTTTTAGTTCCCTTCCGATTTACTATTTCAAAATCAAATTCTTGTAAATGAAGAATCCATCTTATAAGTCTCGGTTTAGTATCCTTCTTTTTTGTTAAGTACTTAATAGTAGAATGATCTGTATGCACTATACAATGAGTTCCAATCAAATATGATCTAAATTTATCAAAGTCATATACTATTGCTAATAACTCTTATTCCATTGTTGTATAATTAATTTGAGTTTCATTAAGAGTTTTACTAGCATAGTAAATAACTTCAAAAATTTTATCATATATTCATCTCGAAACAGCTCCTATAGCATAATCACTAGCATCACACATTAATTCAAAAGGTTTTTCCCGTTTGGTGAAACTATAATTGGTGCAGTGATTAATTTTTCTCTCAATAATTTAAAAGCCTTAGGCATTCCTAATAAAAATAGAAAATTGCATCTTTCTCCAGTAAATGGCATAATTGCTTATCAATCTTAGAAAAGTTCTTAATATATCACCTGTAGAATCCAACATGTCCTAAAAAACTCCTAACTTCCCTCACACTTGTTGGATAAGGTGAATTAGCGATCACTTGAATTTTAGCACGATCTACTTCCATACAATTTTTTGATATTTGATGACCTAATACAATTTCTCTTACTTCCATAAATTGACATTTTTCCTAGTTAAGGACAAAATTTGTTTCTTCACAGTGCTTAAGACCTTTAGATAAATGTTCCCTTTAGAAATCATGAGTCAAATGAAGTTCCAAACACTAAAAATTCATCCATAAGGACTTCAATCCCTTTTTCAATTAAATAACAAAAAATTGCCATCATACATCTTTAAAATGTAGCAGTGGCATTACATAAACCAAAGGGCATTCTTCTAAAAGCAAAAGTACCATAAGGACTGGTAAATGTTGTTTTCTTTTGATTCTCAGGAGATATTTGAATTTGGTGATAACCGGTATAACCATCCAAAAAATAAAAGTATGTGTGCCCAGCTAGTCTATCCAGCATTTGATCAAGAAAGGGTAGTAGAAAATGATCTTTCCAAGTGGCAATATTTAATTATCTATAATCAATGCATATTCGCCACCCTGTAACTTATTTAGTAGCTATTAACTCCTTATGCTCATTCGCCCTTACAATTACTCCTCCTTTCTTGGGAACACAGTGAATTGGCCTAGCTCATACACTATTTGAAATTGGGTAGATAATTTCAACATCTAACCACTTGAAAGTTTCTTTCTTAACAACCTCTTTCATAACCTTATGGATCAGCCCTGGGTTTGCAGTTTTTTTCAGATTAGTTCTATGCATACAAATTGAAGGACTGATTCCTTTAATATCAACAATTGTCCATCCGAAGGATTTCTTAAAAATTTTTAGAATTTTCATCAGCTTTTCTTCTTCTTCCTTTTTTAACTTTGAGGAAATTATAACAGGTAAAGTAGAGAAATCTCTTAAAAAGCATATTTTAAATGTTCAGGAAGTAATTTCAACTCAAGTTCTTGAAGTTTTTCAATACATGGACAAAATGATTTATCTTTGTCTTTGTGTCCAAAATTTCAAAACTTTCTTGAACATAACTTGAATCTTCCTTAAAAAGGTTTACACATTGATCTAATTCCTCTTCTTGCTCATGTTCCAAATCTTTTTCTTCAGATTTTTCTTCATAAGTAGTCTTGAAATGGCATCTGCTCAGATATCTTATAACATCCATTCAATAGCATTCATCATCTTCACCTTTTGCAGGGTATTTCAATGTTTTTTTAATGTTAAAAGTAATAGTTTAATCATTGACGCTCATTGTTAATTTTCCTTTCTACACATCTATCATTTCTCTTCCTGTGGCTAGGAAAGGTCTCCCCAAAATGATAGATATCTCTTTTTCTTCCTCCATATCTAGCACAATGAAATCAACAGGAAAGATAAATTGATCCACTTTCACTAGGACATATTCTATAACTCCTTTAAGATAGGTTATTGAACGATCTTCTAACTGCAGAGTTACAGTAGTAGTTATTTTCCCTAATCCCAATCTTTTAAATATTGATAATGGGATAATTTTAATGCTTGCACCTAAATCACATAAAACTTTCTCATAAAATCTGTCTCCTATTGCACATTGAATTGTAAAGCTACCAGGATCTTTAAGCTTTTCAGCAAATTGTAAAGCTACCAGGATCTTTAAGCTTTTCAGGAAGTTTATTCTGAATTATACCACTGCACTCCTCAATACATGTAACAGTCACATTATCTTCAAATTTCCTTTTTCTATTGATAATATCCTTCATAAACTTTACATAGCTTGGCATTTGTTCTAAGGCTTCAACAAATGAAATATTGATTGTAAGCTTCTTAAATATTTCCAAAAATTTTGAAAATTGATTATCCTACTTCTGTTGTCAAAGTCTCTAAAGAAATGGAGGTGGTGGTTTTTCTAAATCAATTTTTAGCGGAGTGATAGGTCTTTCAGAATCTTTTTGAGTTTCCTCCTTTGATTCTTTAATTTCTTCTCTCTCTACTTCAATCTCTTTTTTAACCACCCTACCTTCCAACTCTCTTCTGCTTCTAAGTTATATGGCTTTAAGTTACTCTTTATTCTGGTCTTTTAGATTTGATTTTGTATTACTAGGAAGTGTTCCTTGGGATTAGTTACTTAATGAACTTGCAATTTGCCCAAGTTGATTCTCAATATTTCTAATTGTAGCTCCTTAACTTTGTAACTCATTACTCATTTGTAACACCACTTCTTCTATAGACAACTTCTTATTCTTAAATTATGTATTACTATTGATACCTGGAAGATAAGTAGGTTTATAATTATTATTCCCTTGGTTGTTCCAGTTTCCCAATGGGTTTACTTGGTTGTTCCCCCATTGCTAATTATTACCAGCCAAATCGTTATTCATGTTAAAGTTGGGATGGTTCTTCCAACCTGGGTTATTATAATTAGAATATGGGTTTTTTTTTGCTTATTATTTATGATATGACATTCAAAGTTTCTAATGATGCTTGATAATATACCATTTGGCCTAATGAATTCTCTTCAATCATTGCAATTGGTTGAGAAAAATTCATTCCAAATAGGTCTAACTTTTTTGAAATTACAACAACTTGATTTGCTAACATAGTAAATGCATCAGTTTCATGAATTTTGGCTACTTTCTTAGAATTTACCCTCTTAGAAGGTCATTGAAAATTATTGGTAGGCCTCTCTTAAATTAAAGAATAAGCGTCATGAAATAGTTTTGACATCAATGAACCACTAGCAGCGACATCAATAATAGATCTAAGAGAACCAATTAATACAATATTAAAGGTTTGAATTTTTATCCAATCTGGTATAACATGGTGTGGACACTTCCTTAAGAGTTCTTTAAATCATTCCCATGCTTCATAAATATATTCCCCTATAAACTGATTAAAAAATGTAATTAATTTCAAAGCTTAGTAGTTTTTTATGGTGGAAAATATTTAGCAAGGATTTTTTGTGCTAAATCACCCCAAGTTCTGAGTGATTCAGGTACTAATGAATTGAACCGCATCTTAGCTTTATCCCTTAGTGAGAAAAGAAATAGCCTAAGTCTTATGACATCATCTGAAACACCATTGTATTAAAATTTAGCACACAATTCTAGAAAATTGGTAAGATGTAAATTTGGATCTTCAGCTGGTGATCCCCCAAACTGATTATTTGATACCATTTGGATAATAGTAGGTTTAAGATCAAATGAATTAGCCACTACAGTAGGTTTTTGAATACTACAATGAAGTTCATCTACAGTAGGGTTGGCATAATCTCTTAAAGGCCTAAACTCTTGATGAATTTCAGCATTTTGATTATTTTAGTTTGTCATTTCTGTAAGTTTTCAGGATTTTTCAAGATTTTTAATTTTTTTGGTTTTTCTTATTTTTCTAATAGTTCTTTCTAATTCAAAATCATAGAGTAGTTGTCCTTCAGAACCTGAACTACGCATACACTAACAAAAAGTAAAATAACATAAAATAAAACATCCAAAATAAGATACAATATTTAAAGTATAAATAAGACTTTCTAAAATTAGAAATTTACTTAATTTTCTTCTCTAGCAACGGTGCAAAAAACTTGATCTCGTACCTAATGCTTATGCACAATATAGCTATAGTTCTGTATGTAGCTATAGTTATGTATGTATTTTTCACTTATATTTCCTTATTTTGCAACACAAGAAAACTTGATCCTATAGAAAAATAAGAATTCAACTTTTTAATTTATATATTTGGGATACTACGCAAGTAAATTGGAATAATACGCAAGTATACGCATCGTTATCAAGTAGTATAGGCCTTTTTGATTGAGACCTAAATATGGAACCCACAGGGAAGATTATGCAATATGCACTTTTTCAAAAGTTTTTCTATTTTTAAAAAGATAATTACTTAAACCAAAAATGATTTTTGTAGGAGTTTAAAATTTAAATATTTTTGTTATTTTTTTGATATTTTAACGAAATAATAACAACTTAAAAAGATACCTAAAGTTTTTGTAGAAGAAAAGTACTTAATATGAAAATATTTTTCTTCTTATCAAGATTCAGTAATAAATATAGGAATTATATTGTGGAAGTATGCAAATTGTGTTGTGCCAAATGGGAACAATAATATTCTTTACCCTTACTAGAGATGCTATAAAGAACATTGGCTAATTTTAAGTTTGAATAGTTATGAAGATGAAGACCGGCTAGGCAGGGGGCTAGGCAGGGATGATACTAGCTCTCACCCTAGATTTCCCTCGATTTCCTCCACTAGAGGGCTAGCATTCTTGTATCAGAACCTAAAACAGTAAACCAAGTTGGGGGTTTTAACCTGTCACTTTAAAGTACTCTAACTCTACACCCATCAAAGAATATTTTCCTATTTATTTGCAGTCAATCATATGAACTACATTCTCATTCGTACAACCTCATCTGATTCATTTCAATTACTGACTGAGACAATACCAGTACAGTTCTTACATGTTCTCACAACAAATTTTAACATTTGGATTGGCCAAATCAAGAAGTAAATGAAGTGCTTGGATTTAAATCATCACAACATCTTCCATCGTTAAAGATCAATACTCTCCACAACTTTCATCCAAAACTTAATTACTTATCATTTTAAAAAGAAAGATAAAGAAAACTACTCAGAATCCCTAGAGAGAACAAAACCACACTATAGTTTAAAAGAAGAAATCATTGTCAAACCAACAACAAGTGTCAATTAAAACCAAAAGTAATCTAAAACAAAAAGATAAAAACTTATCTCAAGTCCTCCACCAAACTCTTGAAGTTCCTTTGAATTTCCTCTCTTTTACAATCACTCAAAATGAAATATCAAAAAGGATAAAGTAGATAAAAAGTGGTTCATAAAATTCTCTTTGAACTAACTCCCCAGAGAAGAACTTTCAAAACTTGCCAATATTTTCAGGACTCACACTTTTTCGGACCTTTTTAGGACTCCTTTCTAAGTCCTCTCTTATTTCTCTTATTATTTTCCAAGAGGTTCCTTGGGATATCTTCAAAATATATCTTGATTCGATGTATTTGCTCAAGAGAGGCATCCTTTCATGATAATTTTTATCCATGATGGTTACAACCACCTATTAAGCCATTGGGTGCCTCATAAACCTCTTCAACATTTGTGAAAACTGATTTTACTCATCTAGTAACTGCCTCGGGTGCTTAAGGACGGGGTCTCGGCGCTTAGGTATGACCTTCTCTGTTTAACCGATGCTTAAGCGATGGATTTGGGGCTTAGGCGCCAAAACTCTTTTGCAGATTTTTTCACCTTTTTTCTCCAAATTTGATCTTTGTTCACTCCTTTAAGCATTTTTTCCATTTTTACTTGTATCTGCAAGAAAAAAATAAAAATACCTTCCATTAAAGCGCAATATATCAAAAATAGGTATAAAATGTGTCTAAAAACACTATGTATTTTAGGTGCATCAATGCCTTATAAAATAAGGTTTCAGTCAATGTCCATTAACTTTAAATATTTTCTCAAACTTATGATCTTTAATATCCACATCTCTATAAGAATAAAATTTAATCATAATAAATGAGCCCATCCACCTGGACTTAATTTTACCTCGAAATAATCTTAACCTTGAATTATATAGCAAAACTTGTTGCCCTGGCTGAAAATTTTTAGTAAGAATCCTTCAATCATGCCACATCTTCATCTTCTCTTTATAAATTTTGGCTTTATAATAAGATTCATTCCTTATCTCTTAAAGCCCATTTAATTGTAATTATCTTTTCTCTCTAGCATCTTTCAAATTATAACAGCATCTTTACCAGCATCTTTCAAATTATAATTGAACTCTTTAATCGTCCAACATGCCTTATGCTCAAGTTCAACTGGTAGGTGACAAGATTTTCCAAATATTAGCCTATATGGGGACATTCCTATAGGAGTTCTGTATGCAGTCCTTTAAACCCACAAAGCATAGTCAGGTTTGACTAACCAATCCATTTTTGTTGGATTCACAGATATTTCCATAATTCTTTTAATTTCCCGATTACATAATTTAGCCAAACCACTTTTCTAGGGATGATAAGCAGTAACAATACTATGATTTATATGATATTTCTTTAATAGTTTCTTCATTATGGCATTTTTAAAATGACTTCGCCGATCAATAATGATAACTCTTAGCATCCCAAATCTACAATATATATTCCTTTTCAAAAATTTTGCAACACTTTGAGTATCACATCGAGGTAAAACAACAGCTTCTATCCATTTGGATACATAGTCCACTACTAATAGAATATATAAATTTCCGAAAGATGGTATAAATGGTCCCATGAATTCTAATCCCCAAACATCAAATATTTCAACTTCTAGCAATTAATTGAGGGGCATCTCATTTCTTCTAGAAATATTGCCTACTCTTTGACATCTATCACAAGTTTTGATATAAGTATTAACATCTCTAAAAATTGTAGGAAAATAAAATTCAGATTGTAATTTTTCTATGTTGTTTTATCAACACCAAAATGTCCCCCAAAATAAGAATTATGACATTTTTGGATAATCTCATAAGTTTCTTGTAATGGTACACATCTTCGAATAATCAGATCCTTTCCTTGTTTATATAAAAATGGGTCATCCAAAAATAAGTCTTAGCTTTAGAAATAAATTTCCTCTTCTATTTGTATGTCATTCAAAAGGGTATAATTTCACTAACAATAAAGTTCACAATGTCAGCATACCACGGAACACGCCACTCATTAATAGCAAGCAATTTTTGATCTGGAAAATATTCATTAATTTCATTTTCAAAACAGAGTTGTTTTTCTAATTCAAGCCTGGACAAATGATCAACAATTTGATTTTCAATCCCCTTCCGATCTATTATTACAGAATCAAATTCTTGCAAAAAAAGAATCCATTTTATAAGTTTAGGTTTAGCATCCTTCTAATTCATTGAATACTTAATAGCATAATGGTCCGTATGCACTACACAATGAGTTCCAATTAAATATGATCTAAATTTATCAAAAACATATACTTTTGCTAATAACTCTTTTTCAATTGTTGTATAATTAATTTAAGTTTCATTAAGAGTTTTACTATCATAGTAAATAACTTTAAATATTTTATTATATCTTTGTCCTAAAACATATCCAATAGCATAATCACTAGCATCACACATTAATTCAAAAGGTTTTTCTTAGTTTGGTGAAATTATAATTGGTGTAGAAATTAGTTTTTCTTTTAATAACTTAAAAGCTTTTAGGGATTCCTTTTCAAAATTGAAACTTTCAAAATTAAAAATTGCATCTTTCTCCAGAAAATAGCATAAAGGCTTAGCAATCTTTGAAAAGTCTTTAATATATTGTATGTAGAATCCAACATGTCCTAAAAAACTCTTAATTTCCCTTACATTTATTGGATAAGGTAAATTAGTGATCACTTGAATTTTAGTAGGATCTACTTCCATACCATGTTCTGATATTTGATGACCTAATACAATTTCTCCTACTACCATAAATTGGCATTTTTCCTAGTTAAGGACAAAATTTGTTTCTTCACAGCGCTTAAGAACTTTGGATAAATGTTTTAAACATGAGTCAAATGAAGTTTCAAACACTGAAAAGTCATCGATGACTACATCAATCTCTTTTTCAATTAAATCACAAAAAATTGCCATCATACATCTTTGAGATGTAGTAGGGGCATTACGTAAACCAAAGGGCATTCTTCTAAATATAGAAGTACCATAAGGACTAGTAAACATTATTTTCTCTTGATCCTCAGGAGAAATTTGAATTTGGTGATAACCAGTATATCCATCTAAAAAATGAAAGTATTTATGCACAGCTAGTCTATCCAGCATTTGATCTAGAAAGGGTAATGGAAAATGATCTTTCCTAGTGGCAAGATTTAAATTTCTACAATCAATGCATATTCACCATCCTGTAACTTGTCTAGTAGGTATTAACTAATTATGTTCATTTACAATTACAGTTACTCCTCCTTTCTTAGCAATGTAATGAATTGGACTAGTCCATGCACCATCTGAAATAGGGTAGATAATTCCAACATCTAACCACTTTAAAATTTCTTTCTTTACAACTTATTTCATAACAAGATTCAATCTCCTTTGCGGATTAGCCCGGGGTTTGCAGTTCTCTTCCATATGAATTATATGCATACAAATTACAAGACTGATTCCTTTAATATCAGCAATTGCCCATCCAAAGGGTTTCTTAAAAATTTTTAGAATTTTCATTAACCTTTATTCTTCTTCCATCTTTAATTTTGAGGAAATGATAACAGGTAAAGTAGAGGAATCTCCTAAAAAGGAATATTTTAAATGATCAGGAAGTAACTTCAACTTTAGTTCTGGATGTTTTTCAATAGATGGACAAAATGATTTATCTTTGTTTATCGTGTCGAGAACTTCAAAACTTTCTCGAACATAGTTTGAATTTTCCTTAAAAAGATCTTCACATTGATTTAATTCCTCTTCTTGCTTGTGTTCCAAATCTTTTTCTTCAAATTTTTCTTCATAAGTAGTTCTAAAACGGCATTCACTTAGATATCTTATAACATCCATACTATAGCATTCATTACCTTTACCTTTTGCAGGGTATTTCATTGATTTTGAAATGTTAAAAGCAATAGTTTGATCATTGACGAGCATTGTTAATTCCTCTTTCTGCACATCTATCATTGCTCTTCTTGTGGGTAGGAAAGGTCTCCCAAAAATGACAGGTATCTCTTTATCTTCCTCCATATCTAGCACAATGAAATCAACAGTAAAGATAAATCCAGGAAAGATAAATCGATCCACTTTCTCTAGGACATCTTCTATAACTTCTTTAGGGTATGTTATCGAACGATCTGCTAACTGTAGCGTTACAGTAGTAGGGGTTATTTCTCCTAATCCCAATCTCTTAAATTCTAATAATGACATAAGATTAATGCTTGCACCTACATCACATAAAGCTTTCTCATAAAATTTTTCTCTTATTGCACATGGAATTGGAAAGCTACCAGGATCTTTAAGCTTTTTAGGAAGCTTCTTCTGAATTATCACACACCACTCCTCACTAAGTACAACAGTCTCATTATTTTAGAACTTTCTTTTCCTGTTGAGAATACCCCTCATAAACTTTATATAGATTAGCATTTGTTCTAAGGCTTCAGCAAATGGAATATTAATTTTAAGCTTCTTAATTATTTCCAGAAATTTTGAAAATTATTTATCCAACTTCTGTTGATGAAGTCCCTGAGGAAATGGAGGTGGTGGTTTTTCCAAATAAATTTTTAGTGGAGAAATAGGTCTCTCAGAATCTTTTGGACCTCTTTTGATTCTTCAATTTTGATTCTTCAATTTCTTCTCTCTCAACTTAAATTTCTTTTTGAACTCAACCTTCCAACTCCCTTCCGCTTCTAAGTTTAATGGCTTTTACTTGTTCCTTATTCTGGTCTTTTTGATCTGATTCAGTATTACTAGGAAGTGTTCCTTGGGATCTATTACTTAATGAATTTGTTATTTGCCCAACTTGATTCTCAATATTTTTAACTGTAGTTCCTTGACTTTGTAATTAATTTTCCATTTATAACACCACTTCTTCTATAGACAACTTTATCTTCTTAAACTGCGTATTACTATTGAAACCTAGAGGATAAGTAGATTTATAATTATTTTTCCCTTGGTTGTTCTTGTTTCCTAATGGGTTTCCTTGGTTATTCCCCCATTCTTAATTATTGATCCTCGAAATTATAGTTGTGTAAAAATAATGAATTGAGGATGTTTCTTCCAATCAAGGTTATAACAATTTGAATTTGGGTTATTCTGCTTATTATTTATGACATTCAAAGTTTCTAGTGATGCTTGAGTATCTACCATTTTGCCTAATGAATTCTCTTCAATCATAGAAATTTGTTGAGAAAAATTCATTCCAAATTGGTCCACCTTCCTTGAAATTGTAGCAACTTGATTTGCTAACATGCTAAATGCATCAGTTTCATGAATATTGGCTACTTTCTTAGGATATACCCTCTCAGAAGGCCATTAAAAATTATTGGTAGCCATTTCTTCAATTATCAATGAATCACCAGCAGCGGCATCGATAATTGATCTGAGAGATCCAACTAATCCATTATAAAAAGTTTGAATTATTAACCAATCTGGTGTAACTTGGTGTGGACACTTTCTTAAAATTTATTTAAATCTTTCCCATGCTTCATAAATTTATTCCCCTTAAAACTGATTAAAAGATGTAATATTATTTCTATGCTTTGTAGTTTTTTATGGTGGAAAATATTTAGCAAGGAATTTTTGTGCTAAATCACCCCAAGTTCTGATAGATCTAAGTGCTAATGAATTCAACCACATCTTATCTTTATCCCTCAATGAGAAAAGAAATAACTTAAGTCTTATGGCATCATCTGATACACCATCGTATTTAAATGTAGCGTACAATTCTAGAAAATTGGCAAGATGTAAATTTGGATCTTTAGTTGGTGATCACCCAAACTGATTATTTGATATTATTTGGATAATAACAGGTTTTAGCTCAAATGAATTAGCCACTATAGTAGGTTTTAAACTCTGCCACACGGAAGGATCATTTTCCTTTACCGTTTTTAGACAAGAAGTTGGATAGATTAACTGGGTAGAAATATTTTTATTTTCTTTTGAGGATCAAGAGACAATAACATTTACTAGCCCTTATAGAACTTTTACTTTTCGGCGAATGCCTTTTGGATTATGTAATGCACCTGCAACATTTCAAAGACGTATGATGTAGATTTTTAGAGATTTGACTGAAAAAGGGATTGAAGTCCTTATGGATGATTTTTCTGTATTCGAAACTTCCTTTAAAATATTTTTAAATTAATTAGAAAAAGTTTTGAAACATTGTGAAAAGACTAATCTTGTTTTGAACTGGGAGAAATGTCAATTTATGGTTGCAGGAGGAATTGTTCTTGGAAAAAAAATTTCAAAAAATGACATGGAAGTAGATCCTACAAAAATTCAAGTTATATCAGACCTACCTCCACCAACTAATGTAAGAGGAGTTAGGAGCTTTTTAAGACATGCTGGAAGACATTTTTAAGACATGCTGGATTCTACAGGCGATATATCAAAGATTTTTCAAAAATTACTAAGCCTTTGTACCAACTTCTAGAAAAAGATGTAAAATTTGGCTTTAACCAAGATTGCCTTAAAGCCTTTGAAACTTTAAAGGAAAAATTGATCACTGCTCCTATAACTATTTTACCAGACTGGAGAAACCTTTTGAACTAATGTGTGATGCTAGTGATTATGCAATTGTAGCTGTTTTAGGGCAGAATTATGATAATATTTCTTAAGTCATATATTATACTAGTAAAACTCTTAATAATACTCAAATTAACTATACCACCATCAAAAGAGAGTTATTAGCTGTTGTGTATGCTTTTGATAAGTTTGGATCATATTTGATTGAAACTAAATGTGTTGTGCATACTGACCATTATGCTATTAAATATTTAATGCAAAAGAAGGATGCTAAACCATGATTAATTAGGTGGATACTTTTGATTCAAGAATTTCATTTTATTGTAGTTGATAGGAAAGGGACTAATAATCAAATAGCTGATCATCTATCAAGGTTAGAACAAGAAGAAATTATTGATTCTGAAAGAGAGATTAAAGGTACTTTTCCTGATGAACAACTTTATGCTGTAAAAGGATGGGAAATACCTTGGTGTGCTGATATTGTAAACTATATTGTTAGTGGTATTTTACCATATGGATTGACAAGAAAACAAAAAAAGAACTTTATTTATGATGCACGATCTTATTTTTGGGATGATCCTCATTTATATAAGTAATATAAAGAATTAATTATAAGATGATGTGTGCCTTATAAAGAAATTCAGGAGATATTCAAAAATGTCATGATTCTGAATTTAGAGGACATTTTGGGAATGATAAAATTGGTCAAAAAAATTTACAATCTGGATTTTATTGACCTACTCTATTTAGAGATGTTAATATATATATAAAATCATGTGATCGGTGTCAGATAGTAGGTAATATTTCTAGAAGAAATGAAATACCTCTAAATTTTAGCTTGGAAATTGAAATTTTTTATGCATGGGGATTAGGTTATATGGGACCATTCATGCTTTCATTTGGAAATGCATATATATTGATTGCGGTAGATTATGTTTCAAAATGGATAGAAGCAGTCCCTTTACCTAGATGTGATGCTCGGAGACTTTCAAAATGTTTAATTAAGAATATTTTTACAAGATATGGAATGCCAAGAGTAATCATTAGAGATGGAAGTTCTCATTTTAAAAATGCAACAGTTGCAAGATTAGCGGAAAAATATAATATAATATATAAAATTGCAACTACTTATCATCATCAGATTACTGGTTTAACAAAAGTATCTAATTGTTAAATTAAGAGAATGTTGGAGAAGAGTACTAATCTTAACAAGATGGATTGTTCTATTAGATTAGATACTGCCTTATGAGCATATAGGCAGCTTATAAGAGACCTACAAGAATGCCCCCATGTAGATTAATTTTTTGGAAGAGTTGTCACTTGCTAGTTGATGTAGAACATAAAGCTTATCAGGCAATAAAAGAATTTAATTTCAATTTGAAAGAAGCTGGTGAGAAAAGATTTTTTCAATTGAATGAGCTTAAGGAAATTATGATTGAATCTTACGATAATGCGATGATTTATATGTAAAAAATGAAAGAATGGCATGATTAGAAGATAGTAAAAAGAGAATTTTAACCTGGACAGGATGTTTTATTATATATTTCAAGGTTGAAATTATTTTCTAGAAAATTGAAGTATATGTGGAAAGGGTCATTAAGAATTATAAAATTTTATCCTTATGGAGTAGTCAATATTGAAGATTCTAAAACTGGAAAAATTTCTTAAAGTAAATGGGCACAGATTGAAACCTTATTTCGATGGTCATAGACAAAATTTTAAAGAGACTATCATGTTGGATCACCCAGAATGAGACTGGGAATGTCGGGCTGACGACATTAAACCAAGCATTTTATGGGAGGCAACTCATATGGTATCGTTGTTTACTTTGATTTGTTGTTTACTTTGATTTTTGAAATTTTGTTTAAAGTCTTACATATAAATTTATGTTTTATCTCTTAGTGTAATCCATGTATTTAAGAAAATAGTTTAGAAACATATTTGTTTGCCTAATGATGTGAAAAAAATTGAGAATTTCTTTGATAAAAATTGAAACGGCCAAATTTTGGAACTGGCGCATGATGCGTCAGATCGACACATGATGCGCTGCAGAGACTAAAATGATGAACAATGTGTCAAATGACATTTTTGGTAGTTTTTAGCGAAGACGCCTTAAAATTACTCCTAAAAACTGACTCAAAGAAATATTTTAATGAGGAGAACGAGGGAAGAGTCACCACTTTCCAATTCCCATGGCTTCCTACTCTAGAAACTCCACTAGATTTGGAATTTTCAACAAAAGAAAGTTCATCAGTTTCAATGCACAGAAGTTGCATGATCGAGTTATAATTGCATAATCGAGTTATAGTGAAGAAGAGGCTTATCAATAAGATTGGATTTGTGCATCGAGGATTCAACACACCGTTTAGATTGGATTTGTGCATCGAGGATTCAACACACCGTATATTCAAGTCAAAGAAGTTATTGCACTGAGGCGTTGGGAAGTGCTTTGCTACACTATACCACTGTATTCGTCCCTGTGGTGAATAAATTTTATGCAAATCTTCAAGGGATCAACCAAGGAATGATCTATGTGCGAGGTAAGTTTGTGCAATTCACTCCTTCGAGAATCAATGAAGTTTTTATGATTGAGAATGTGCTTGTCTGCCACTATGCAAATTTTACCCCTACAAGAGATAACATGATTGAACTATACAATTACCTTACGGATGAAGATGCTAATTGAGAAGCCCCAGATGTTGGGAATGTGAGTTTTTCTTTAGCTGTATTAAATCCTACTTCAAACGCATGGCATTTCTTCATTACCTCAAAATTACTGCCTACTATAAAAATTAGTAAGGTTACGAAGGAGAGTGTTATTCTAATCTACTGTATGCAAACTGAAAAACCTGTTGATTTTGGAGCCGTAATTGTGAAATCTATTTTGGGTTTGACTGTAATCTTCAACTGGATTGGGACTCCCATATACTATTTTCCAACTCTGGAGTCAATCACAAGTACCTTATGAAAGTTGGAAGAAAGTCCTTCTGCCTTGGAAGCTGATGGATCCTGAAGTCTACTCTAGTTGCATTGAAATAAGAGATGAAAATGTTATGGATGTATTAATGGATCAAGGACCTTAGAATTCATCACCTATTCAGCCCTACTACAACTCGAGTGCACTTTCAAAGAGAATTAAAAAGATTGAGAGAGAGAAGCATAATCTTATGCATGCAATTAATAATATTTCAAAAATGCTAGAACACCTGGATTGGGGACTTAAGGAACATTTTGAACATATCAGGCGTATTGAAGATGGTTTGGTACATATTTTCAAGAAGCATACATTGATTGAAGAAGAAAATGCAACTGATTTAGACCCTTCTACAATCTGTATGTGGACTACCAGTCTTTGGGAGATCTGCAGGAGAAAGAGAGTGACGAAGATGAATGAAGTTAAATTAAGCAGAGAATGTTTTGTCTAGTGTTGTTTGTTATAGTTTGTTATGTTGGATTGCTTTACCTTAAATTGTTACACTATCTATGTTATTTGTTTTGAAGTTTTATTTTTAGATTTCAGTGTTTAGGATGTTGGTTTGCTTTAAAACACTGAATTTTTTTGTGTTGGCTTGAAAAAAGTTAGTTTGTAATAACTCGGATTTTGCATATAAATATGAGTTTTGTGTTGTTTGTGAAAATTTGATGTTAGTTTGATGTTTAATTAAGCTTAGAAAGGTTTATTTGAGTCAAATAGAGGTAGATGTAAAATGGTATGGAGCAGATTTCCATTGAAACCGAAATCGGGTAAAAATACGCTTTGACACGCCAACTTATAGAACCTTGGTGCACGATGCACCAAAAGTCCGAACACGTTATATTTCCTAGAAAACCAAACAATTGCATAGACAACCTCCATTTTTGTAGCTTGAGTCATCTTCTACCTCAAAACTTTGGTCTGGAGCATCACATCGAGGGCTGAAGAGAAGAATTTGGAGGACAAAAATCATAAATTTCATTTTCTCTTAGTAAGAGCTTCTCTTTAACTTACAATTTTTTTTATTTTCACCATGGATTTTAGCAGATTCCTAAAAAGGGCTTGAAGAAAACTCATAGTGAAAAGTTTCTTACCAAATAATCTTGCTTCGGGAGTTTGATTTTTTATTTAGTAATTTATTGTGATTTTTGTAGAATTTCTAATGGCTCCCCAAGTTAAGAAAGGAAGACCGAACATCCGATGACTTTGATGCTCGACGATTTGTTAGTTTCAAAGCTCAACACAGTTTCAACACAGTTACAATACCTTATTACAATACCTTATTTGAGAATAAGAGAATGACCAAGAAACGAGCATTTGTAAATGTGGGAGGCGAGGTCGAGAGGTTGATTCACACAAAATATTAGGAGCGATTTTGCTACTTCACTATTGTGGCAATCGTCCCTATGGTCCAGAAGATTTATACAAACTTGAGATTCACAGTGGGAGATCACATTTTGGTGAGAGGTACGTAAGTGGAATTTACCTCTGAAATTATCAATGCATTTTATTGGCTTAGAAATGTCTTCCATGATGAATATGCCACTTTTTCTTTTACTGATTCATCACTGGAAAAAGTTATTGCCTTTTTGACTGATGGAAGAGGAGAGTGTAAAATAAACAATAATAAGATAGTTAAATTCCCTACTACATGCTAACTACTCAGTCAAAAATATAACATCATTTCATCTCAGTAACTTTTACCTACAAATCATCTTGCTGATGTTACAAAGGATCAAGCTGTGTTGAACTATTTCATTCAGAACATGAAGGCAATAGATGTTGGTGCACTTATAGCTCATCACGCTCAAAGTATTGCTGGTAGTTCTACTGCTGGAGAATTGGGATACCCTGCCTTAATTTCTGCTCTATTTGAATAATCAAGAGTTGAATCCCATAGAAATGAAGAGAGGTTAGAGACTCAAAATCTGATTGGGAAGCACATGATTCAAAGGGTAGAATTATTTGTTGAGTATAGAAATGGAAGAAGGGATAGACCCTCTACATCTGCTGCAGGGGCATATACTTCTAGTGCTGCAACGTTGGAAGGTGTTATGGACCAGCTTATGATTAAACAATATGATATTATTATATACAGACTCAGTTGGGAGAGATAGATGCAAGAAATGCATATAATGATGAATATTAGCAGAGAAGAGTTCATAGCAGAGAAGAGTTCAACAAGTTCAACATGATATAGATTTTCAAAATGTTATGGTTAGGCGCTTTATTGGTGAACCTAACATGAACTTTCCTATTTGCCCCAACTATGGTTAGGCTCTTTATGGAAGAAGCAAGAGAAGAAGAAGAAGATGATGATGATGATGGAGTGGAAGGAGATGAAAATTGAAATTTTATGAGTCTTGCTTAGTTATTTATGATGTGTTTATTTTTGTATTAAGATGTACTTTTATTTGGAAAACATGTTGTAGTAACAAAAAATTCTATGTTGTGTTGTGAACTTGAAGTTTGGAATAGTAATTGTAGACTTTCACTTTTTCTGCATTTTTAGTTTTTTTAGTTTTTATTTCTTTCAGTTTTTGTATTTAAATGTAAAACTACATGTAAGAAGGAAGGAACTTTATTATACTTTCTATACATGTATTTAAGTATTAGTACCATTTCTACTAAAGTTTTTATGAATTTATTTTTCATATGAATGTTCTAAATGTCCTTAGCATGATAAATTGCAATTCTTCTTGAAAAGAATAGAGATTCAAAAATCTTAAATTTGATTACTAGATATTCCTAAACCCCGAGTTTGAACCTAAGTTATTAAATGTTTTCTTAATTTTTGCTATTCTATTTATTGAACTAAAGTATATAAGTGATAAATTAACCTCTATCCTAAGGACATATGCTTTTATGTAAAAAAAGTGTTACTTGAGAACAAGTAACATTTATGTTTGGGGGACGTTGATCCACAAAAATAATATACTGTTTAAAGTACCTTTTTTATGTCTATTTTTGGTGATATTGCACTTTAAAGAAGGGTATTTTGCGTTTTTGTTGCAGGTATTTCAGTTTTAGGCATTTGGAGCTAAAACGGTAAAAAGAGCGAAATTTGAAGCAAAAGCAGCCAACTTTGGAGTTTGGCACATGATGCGCCAAAATTCATAGCGCTGACACATGATGCGCCAGACACGACTTTTTTAAATTAAGGCAATTCAAGATAAACTTTGTGTGAATTTTCAAAGGGACACTTTTTTTAAGCACCCCTTGGAGTGATTCAATGCATGTGGACACTGTGGACGTAAATAAAAGAAAAAAGTTGTTTTTGTATGCACTTCTTTCCTTTAAATATGGAAGTAAATTTTGTTTGAGCCATCGCATTGACAAAGCGAGACTCGTCAAACTCAACTCTTTTCTTTTGACGTAGAGTCATTTCAATTTAATAAAATTATAGAAAAATTCCAAAAATTTCTTAAAATATGAAAATCATGGCTTCTAATGGTAATTTAAATAGTTCAACATTAAGATCCATGAATTTCTTCCCAAATTTTCTTCACATTCTCAAATTTTTTGGATCTCCTCAATGTGGAAGGAATCCATGGTGAAAATCAAATATTTTTAGTTTAGGGTGAAGCTCTTACCTAAAGATCATCAAATCTGGTGTCAAAAAGCCTTGAAATTGCCTCCCAATCCAAGTTCTTTCAAGCCCTAGGTCGAAAATGACATTTTTAGGAGGAAGGGGATGATGAATAGCGGCGGTTGACCGGTCAAAATTACGGTTTAAGAGGTATTTTCGCGATCTTGCCGACGGCAGGGTTGATGGCACCGTCGGCGCACTCTATTGTATTTTTAACACAAGTCTCGGGAAATTATCACCGTCGGCGGCGTCGAGGGCGCCGTCAGCGGGCTCTATTGATTTTTTCCAAATTCCGTATTTTTGCGATTTTGATCAATTCTAAGCCTAAACGATATCCGTTTAATCTTTATAAACATAATTTTAAATAGTTTAATGATGTACTTAACACATACAGGCTTTCACAAAACATGAGGTCGATGGTGTCGTCGGCGCGCTCTATTGGAATTTTGAACCTAAGTCTCGGGAAAAATTCACCGTAGGTGACGTCGAGGGCGCCGTCGGCT
>NW_018165030.1:117441-117899 GCF_001263595.1 Phalaenopsis equestris | reverse complement strand
TTTGATCAATTTCAAGCCTTAACGACATAATTTTAATCATTTTAGACATAATTTTAAGTGACTAAATGATGTACTTAGCACATATAAACTTTCACAACACAAAACATCAATCCATTAATTCAGCATTGTAATCCAAGCCACAACACTCAAAACACTGAAAACAAAACATCCTATACTTAGTCTCAACTATACAGAGATCTGAAAGCATAATTCTAAAGCAAAGCAAATACAAAGTTCAAATCGACATACATAGATAGATAGATAGGTAGTAATATAAATCCAATAATCTTCAGACTCGATACTCGATTCTCCTCTGAGATCACCCATTGATTGCTCATGAACGAAGAGGTTGTAGAAGGGTCAGAATGGAAATTCTTCAGTGGAATCCTCTTCTATTAACTTCATCCTCCTCATTAGTCGTATCAAGCTAGCTTCTAAATGTCCAGAGTGCTCGAAAT
>NW_018165030.1:113158-117383 GCF_001263595.1 Phalaenopsis equestris | reverse complement strand
TCATGACATTATGACATTTTGTACCTCCTTTTCCAATTTCTTGATTCGGCGCAGGATCGTCATAGACTTATTAGGGACTAAGGGTTGAACTAGCTGTGAATTCTAAGAAGGTTGATCTACTATAATTGTAATGTCATTTTCATCTTCAAAAACTGGGAATCTCTTAGTTGGATCTAAAGGCTTCCAAGGTAGCAGTACCTTTTCCCAATTTTTATAGGACACTTGGAACTGACTGTAGAGTGAGAAAATTGTTGAGGGCTGTCCAAGCTCATAAGTTGATCCATGAACGATCAGGCCCAAAACCAACTTCACAATTATAGATCCAATGAGTCCCATTTGGATGCAGTAATTCAGAATAGCACTTTCTTTAGAGACTTTATCGATCTTCATTGTTAGTAATAGTTTTACAGAAATGAAGAAGTGTCAGTGTTTAAAAACGGGATATAGGAGTGTCACAAAAAAACTAACATACCCGTTTTCTCTCATTTCCCGGTCTTCAGTTTCGTCCGTTAAATATTGGAAAATCTCATTCATCTGGTTTCTTGCCATGCATTCAGAATCACGTCCACTTTGTGAATGTCCGGCGCGATTTAGAATGATCCGAACAAGACACCTTACAGGAGTGAATGTAACCATCTTCCTCGCACATAAACAGCTCCTTCGTTGATTCCATGTAAATTCGCATCAAATTCTTTCACCACTGGAACCACCACGGCCGCAGTAGTGTAGCACAGTACTTCCCATCTTCACCGCACTATCGTTTCTTCAATATCCATCGTGGGATTATTCAATCCATGATTTACGAATCCTCATTCTTTGATTAATATTTTCTTCGTCAGCAACTTGTTGAAGATTCGCTGTGCTTCCGCACTAATAAGCTTTCGCCAATTGAAAACTCACATTCTGGGATTATCAGGAGAATTGGAAGCCATATAAATGAAATTGGTAGAGTTTCACTTCATTTATGGAGGGAAAATATGAACTAGAAATCGAATTTTTGAGTTTAAAAAGACAATACCTGCCCAAAAACCGCCAAAAACCGCCATTTGAACACACATAACTACCAACTTGCCGGTCTCGCCATTGGTGGGGTCGATGGCGCCGTCGGTGAGCCTCTGTGTCAATTTTGTCTGGACTCTCGGAAAAATCCTACCTTCGATGGCGTCGAGGGCACCGTCGTCACCCAAGGTAAAATTTGCACAGTTTCGCCCTGGTCCGAATGCGTTCCAATTTTTCTCTATGGATCTAATTTTTAAGATGTTTCAAGGGTAAATAAGAGTAGTAGTGTTTAATACTACCACATACTAACGATAATTTCAAATAAAAACTACTATAATTGTGATAAAAGTAAAGATAAATATGGGTTGCCTCCCATGAAGTGCTTGGTTTAACATCATCAGCCCGACCTATTCAGGTGTCATTCAGGTTGACTGATCATTAAAACCTCTTTAAAATTTGGTCTTTTACCCTCATAATATGGTTTTAATCTGTGTCCATTTACTTTAAATCTATTGCTCGTCTTCAGATATTCAATTTCAATAGCTCCGTAAGTATAAACTTGAGTCACAGTAAAGGGTCCTAACCAACGAGACTTCAATTTTCAAGGAAATAACTTCAGCTAGTGTTGTAAAGTAAAACTTCTTGTCCTGGTTCAAAGTTGTTCTGGTTAATTTTCTGATCATGCTATAACTTTAATTTTTTCTTATAAATTGTGTCGTTATCATAAGACTCATTTCTTAATTCTTCAAATTCACTTAATTGTATCAATCTCTTCTTACGAGCATCTTTCAAATTATAATTGCATTCTTTAATCAGCCAATATGCTTCATGCTCCAATTCTACTGGTAAGTGACAAGTCTTTGTAAAAATCAGTCATAATGCGGTATCCAATCTAGTGGACCAATCTACTCTACTAGGATTTACAGTCTTTTTAAGTATTTGTTTAATTTCTCTATTAGAAACTTTAGCTAACCCACTGGTCTGAGGATGATAAGTAGTAGAGATTCTATGAATAATATTAAATTTTTCTGCCAATTTTTGAATGTACTTATTTCTAAAAGGGGATCCTCCGTCAGTGGTAATCATTCTAGACATTCTGTATCTAGTGAAAATGTTTTTCATTAAAAATCTTGAAACACTTTTAGCGTCACAATGAGGTAAAGCTTGCGCTTCAACCCACTTAGAAATGTAGTCTACTGCAATTAATATATATAAGTTCCCAAATGAAGGAATAAATAGTTCCATAAAATCTAATCCCCAAACGTCAAAAATCTCAACTTCTAACATGAAATTAAGAGGCATTTCATTTCTTTTAGATATATTACCTACTCTTTGACATTGATCACAAGTTTTTATGTATCTATAAACATCTCTGAAGATAGTAGGCCAAAAAAATCTAGCTTGTAAAATTTTATAAGAAGTTTTATCAATCCTAAAATGTCCTCTAAATTCATAATCATGACATTTATGAATGATCAGCTCGGTTTCTTCATAAGGTACACAGCTCCTCATAATAATATCCTTACATTATTTATATAAATAAGGATTATCCCAAAAATATGCTTTCGCGTCATGAATAAATTTGCTTTGTTGTTGCAATGTCAGCATAGGTGGCAAAATATCACTTACAATATAGTTAACAATATCAACATACCATGGTATTTTCCACTAATTAATATTATAAAGTCGTTCATCGGGGAAACTGTATGTAATTTTATTGTCAGTGTTGGATAATTCTTGATTTTTTATCTTGACAAATGATCAGCAATTTGATTATCAGTTTCATTTCTATCAATAACCATAAGATCAAATTCGATCAAATTCTTGCTCCATCTAATCAGCCTTGGTTTAACATCCTTCTTTTGCATCAGATATTTAATATCAGAGTGATCAGTATGTACAACACATTTAACGCCAATTAAATAAGATCTGAATTTATCTAAAGCATGCACAATTGCTAGTAACTCTTCTTCAGTAACTGTATAGTTAATTTGTGCATCATTAAGAGTTTTACTAGCATAGTATATAACTTTAAAAATCATTTCATACCTTTGTCCAAGGACAACTCCAATAGCAAAATCACTAGAATCACACATCAGTTCAAATGCTTTCTCCCAGTTAAGTGAAACTATAGTAGGGGCAGTGATTAATTTTATCTTTAATAACTTAAAGGCATTTAAACAAGTTTCAGTAAATTCAAAGTTCTTGTCTTTTTCTAAAAGTTAGCATAGAGGTTTAGTAATTTTTGAAAAATCTTTAATAAAACGCTTGTAAAATCCAACATGCCCAAGAAAGCCTTAACTTCTTTTACATTAGTAGGAGGTGTTAGTTTAGATATAACTTGAATTTTTACAGGGTTTGCTTCCATACCATCTTCTAAAATTTTATGCCCTAACACAATTCCTCCTGTAACCATAAATTGACATTTCTCCCAATTCAGAACCAAATTAATTCTTTCGCATAATTCTAAAACTTTTTCAAGGTATTTTAAGCATGCGTTAAATTATGTTCCAAATACAGAGAAATCATCCATAAATACTTCCAATCCATCATCAATTAACTTACTAAATAAGGACATCATACATCTCTTGAATGTTGCAGGTGCATTACATAATCCAAAAGGCATTCTTCAAAAAATAAAAGTTTCAAAAGGACTAGTAAATGTTGTCTTTTCTTGATCCTCAGGAGCAATAGGAATCTGACGGTAACCGGTGTATCCATCTAAAAAACAAAAATATTTGTGCCCAACAAGTCTATCCATTATTTGATCTAAAAATGGTAAAGGGAAGTGATCTTTCCTAGTGGTAGTGGCTAATTTTCTATAATCAATGCAAATACGCCACGCAGTAACTTGTCTGATAGGTATTAATTCTTTTTTTTCTTTTATTTCAATAGTCATTCCTCTTTTCTTAGGAACACAATGAATTGGACTTACCCACACACTATTTGAAATAGGATATATAATTCCAGTGTCTAACCATTTCAAAATTTTCTTATTAACTACTTCTTTCATCATCGGATTTAATCTCCTTTGTGGATCAACTCTGGGTTTATATTGTTCATCTAATGTAATTCTGTGCATACATATTGAAGGACTGATTCCCTTAATGTCAG
Organism: Phalaenopsis equestris; assembly: GCF_001263595.1. NCBI lineage: Eukaryota > Viridiplantae > Streptophyta > Magnoliopsida > Asparagales > Orchidaceae > Phalaenopsis > Phalaenopsis equestris. Next base: position 113,270 of record NW_018165030.1, on the reverse strand, counting down.
CTAAGGTCCAACCAAAAGCTTTCTTATATCTTTTCAATGTATCTAACAGTCTTTGCTCTTGTAGATCATTTAATTCTGAAGATATAATAACAGGTAATGTAGATGAGTCTCC
>NW_018165030.1:112473-112841 GCF_001263595.1 Phalaenopsis equestris | reverse complement strand
TGAAGACCTATCTTAGTTTTTCCATTAGCTAAAAATGGTCTCCCTAAAATAATAGGTATTTCTTAATTACAAGATGACTGCAGCAGGTCAAAAACAGATTTACTTACAAATGTTAAAATTGATACATGCCGACATAGCATATTGAATCTTTGTTCAATTCTCTTCTTAACTCATGCTAAGAAGCCCGAAAAAAAAAGAAAGCAATCCCAAATCATTCAGTTGCCAGAAAGTTAACTACATACAAACAAACAATGAAACAATACAGGTGCTGATACTTTTAATTGTAAAACATATGATACCACATGGTATAGTGAAACTGTCACGATCTTTTTATTTTTCAGGGAGCTTCTTCTGAATAATTGCACTAC